>NW_026596091.1:22373131-22396456 GCF_907164565.1 Psammomys obesus | reverse complement strand
TTCTTTCTTTCTTTCTTTCTTTCTTTCTTTCTTTCTTTCTTTCTTTCTTTCTTTCTTTCTTTCTCTCCTTTCAAGTACTTTTAATGTTGAATTTTTTTTTCTTCTTTCCTTTCCCAGTTGGACAAACTCATGGGCTAGAGCTGATTGGCATCAGCTTGTACATACTGATGCTTAAATTTCTGAAAAATTGTAAAGTGTTTGCTAAATATTCGGTTGCTGAACTTATAGAAGTCGTGGGGAGAGGTTTCATATGTCAAATCTAGGAAATATACAAATCTTTTCCTCCTTTCCTCTATTTAGTTTTTAAGTCCTTACCAGAATACCACTGGCTCCAGTAGACTCCTAACTGGCTTTCCCTGCATTTGTTTTTGAGTTGTGTCCCCAGCTTACTTTGCTTCAATCACAATAGTCATGGTAATGATTCTGAAAAAAGTCAGATTATGTGATCTCACTGCTCTAAACAATCCATTGTCTTCCCATTATACTTTTGTGGTAGCATTGCTCAGCTTGCCCTGTGGTTTCTAGCTCATCCCTTGTTGTCCTTATGTGTTCCAGCTTTTCTTCTTTTCATCCATATTTTTTGCCCATGTTTTTCTTTCGAATGCTTGCCTGATGATCACAGGACCTGGGCCAGGGATAGAAGCAACAGTCAAACAAAGTGCTCAACCAGCTCCCACAATTGCATTCAGATCTCTTTTCTATGTCACATTCAGTGTTTCTGTGAACCCTCGCAGATGCAGCTTGGAATGCAAACCAAACTTGTGACTGGCTGATATACCGCCCTTCAGTCGCCTTTGCACTTTTCCACTCACTTGCATAATGTTGGGGTAGACCTCCTTTACCTGGTCCTGTACTATGCCCACAGTGTTCTTCAAAGACATTAACAATTCAGAGAGAATTTTATAGCTTTTATGTAGATGCTCTGTCTGCCTGATGTGGTCACTTCTTTTTCCTTGAGTCTCAATCAAAATGCCATCTTAAAAGAAGTGTTTATGGAAGATGACCCAATTTTTCATCTGAACTAAAACCTATTGCAGTTTCTTATTGTAAAAATCCTGCTTATGCTAGGATATTTTTCTTTCCATTTATTTATTTATTTATTTATTTATTTATTTATTTATTTATTTATTATCTTTTCTCAGTAATATCTACTCACTTTTGAAACAGATCTTTCTGGCAGGGCCAAAATTAGATGTTTAGTATATATTTTTCAGTGTACATTAGTAACAATTACAATGTTGTTTTATACTGTATACAAGACTCAGTGGAGCTAATTTTTATAATCAGAGTTCCTCTCAAGAAAGTACAAGGGCATGACTATAGGGTTAAATGGAGTCTGAGAGGGAACTGTTTGAGTAACGTTAAAAGAAAAGGCAAAATATTTTCCAATGAGGTCATTATCTGAGATTCCCTTCTCAGTGTCTTCTTAAATATTGGTAAGCTGTAAGAATTGATTGAAGACAACTTCTTCCTTTAGAGTGGGCTCAGTTTTGCAATCATATTAATTTAGAAGCAAAACAAAACTTAGAGACACTAGAATCCAGTGTCAAAAGCAATCCTCTGAGTCTGATCATCCGAGGAGAAATTTTTCCATGGCAATTATGCATAGCAGAGTGCTGGAGATAATTTCATCTACTCTCTTGTGGCAGACACCTAAGTTAATATTTTCATGTCAGAAGTCAAGAAAGCACATCAGCTTAAAAGAGTGTTGACTTTGCATCCATATTTAGAGCCCTATTTTCTCTGTCACTAACTATGGCTTCTTAAATATTAACTTCTTTGTATTCCTAGGGCTTAGGTTGGACTTTAGGATTAATAATATTAGTCCTACTTTATAAATTTATTGCAGTTATTAAGAAAGTCAAGATAGTGTCTAACACATAATATATTACAGAGCTAGTAATTATTAAGATATGGTGTAACACATACTTTTTTCTCTCCAATCAGAATGCATGTATCTTGAAATTAGATATTCCTGATAAACCTATTTATTTCATCTAGTTCTTGTTTCTACAAATTCAAGAAAATTGTGTATTAAATCATGGTTTTTAGGTTTTTTATATTAGAATTCATATTTATAACTAGTTTTCATAAACCTTTACTTTTATGTTTTGAAAATTTTTTAGTTCAACTAATTATCATTTATGATTTTTTCCAAAAGCAAGTGGTTTTTATCTTGAGAATTTTTACATGTGCTATATTATTTATAATTTACACCATTTACAATGTAAATAGTACACATTTATAATGTATTTACACCATGCCTCCCCTCTCTAATTCTTTCTATGACCCTAAGACTTCCTTTAAATTCTTGACCTCTTCTTTAACTATTATTATACACACACACACACACACACACACACACACACACACACACACACAAACACACATATACAGAGACAGAGAGACAGAAGGGGGACTTCCAAATTCCATTCGGTGTTTCTTTTATGTATACATTTTTAAGACTGACCACCTGGGTCAGTGTTCGTTACTGGAGAAGACTGATGTCTCTCAGCAATCAATAGTTATCTGTAGCTCATCATTTATGGGTGAGATACTGTGAGATTTCCTTCATCTACACTGCCATGTCAAATGGTGTAGTCATTATGTATGGCTCTTTTAGTCAAACATCGAATTGGGAATTTTTTGAGTGCAGCTTCCCATCATATATAGAGAGATATAATGCCTTGCCTCCATAGTGTCTGCTCATTCTTTTAAAAAATATTATTATGTTACAATTTACTCATTTTATATCCTGATTGTAGCCCACTCCCTCAACTTCCCATTTTCCCTCCCTCATGACCCCTATCCCTTTTCCTTGGTCCACAGAAATGGGGACTTCTCCCCTACCATCTGCCACTAGTTTACCAAGACCTATCAAGACTGCCTGGATCCCCTTCCTCTGTGGCCTGCCAAGGTCACATTGCCAGGGGGAAGTGAGCAAAGAGCAGGCAACCAAGTTCTTGACAGAGGCAGCCTCTGCTCCCCTTACTCAGGAACCCACATGGAGACTGAGCTGCCTATTAGGTCTAGGTCCTCTCCATGCATGGTCCTTGGTTGGAGGAGCAGTCCTGTTAGGCCACAGAGGAGAGCTTTGCAGCCAGTCCTGAAGATACCTGATAAAACAGGATCAGATGAATGGGGAGGAGGTCCCCCCTATCAGTGGACTTGGCAAGGGGCAGGGTGGAGATGAGGGAGGGAGGGAGGGATTGGGAGGGAATGAGGGAGCAGGATATTGCTGGGATACAGAGTTAATAAAACGTAACTGATAGAATAAAATAAAATAAAAAAAAAAGGCAGACACTGCAGAACTCTGAAAAAAAAAAAAAAGTCTCTGCAGGAGCCCCTGGGCTCAGATTTTTTTATTTTGTTCGTCTCTTTGTGGAACTCCTGTCCGATCTGGGTCGTTCTATACCCAGCCCCTCTTCTTCCATAAGACTACCTGAGCTCTGCCCAAAGTTTGGCTGTGAGTCTCAGCATCTGCTTGCATCCCCTGTTAGGTGGAGCCTTTCAGAGGATCCTCCACAGTACCACTCAGCTATTAAAAACAAGGAAATCTTGAAATTTGCAAGCAAATGGATGATACTAGAAAAGATCATGTGGCTCCTGGGAGGATATGGGTGTGACTCTGAGAGTGCTAATGGGCGGGGGAGAGGGCATGAAGACTGAAGTGACCACCACCTGGCCGGGCAAGACTTGTGGAAGGAGAGGATCAACAACCCCCCCCCCCCATAAAACCTGTGAACCAAAAATTAATTACCCTGCCTACAAGAAGTGTGGGGATAATGAGGGAACAAAGATAGAGGGAAGGGCCAAGCAATAATTGGCCCAACCTGAGTCCTACCCCAGGGTAGAGAGCCAGTCCCTGACACTATAATGATACTCTGCTATCCTTTCATCCAGGAGCCTATTTTGTCATCTTGGAGTCTCCAGCCCACAGCAGCTCCAGACAGATGCAGAGACTTGCAGCCAAGCACAGGGCAGAACTCTCGGTGTCCTGGGGAAGTGTTAGGGGAAGATAGAAGCAGCTGGAAGAGATAGGAACCTCAAATGAAGACCATCAGAGAAAACAAACCCAGTCTCAAGGGAAATTTCAGAGACTGAGATATCAGCTAGGACCTAGGCCCCCTGCACAGATGTAGCTGACAGAAGGCTTGGTCTCCATATGGAGCTCCTGGTGTGCGGAGGGGGACATGTTTTTAACAAGGACGCTATTGCCTGCCTTTGGAATACTTCCTCTTGTCGGGGCTGCCTTGCCTGGCCTCATGGGATGAAGATGTGCAAAATCCTGATGTGAGTTGGTGTGCTGGGGAGGGTTGATACAGAGGTGGGGAGAGGCAGGTTCCCCTTTTCTGGGGAGAAAGAGAGAAGGAAAGGGAGAAGGAAAGGAAATGGGGCGACGAAACTGTGAGGAAGCACCCTTGGGATGTAAAGTGGATAAACTAATATAAAATCAAACAATAAAAAAGGATCATCCTCACTGAGGTAACCCAGAAGCAGAAAGACACGCATGGCATATACTCACTTATAAGCAGATATTAGCTGTATAATACAGGATAAACAAACTGAAATCTACAGACCTACAGAAGCTAAAGAAGGAAGAGGACCCTAGGGAGAATGCTAAAATCACATTCAGAATCGCCAACAGGGTAGATACCGGACGCCCTGAAAGAGAGGGACCAGGATGGGAGTCTGCACATGTCTTAATACCACTCCTCTGAGTAGGAAACTATACTTGCCTTTTGGATAAACTCCCAGGAGTTCGCAGTTTTAATCTCAGACTTTCTGGTAGCCCACACAGCATCTTCCCGCACTATGAAAGCTTGCTGGTAAGAAAGAAGTTTCTAAGTCAGTAGCACTTTGATTTCTCCATGTTCTTTGACCTGAGTATGTAATATGTTTAGCAACAGGGTTTTAACATCGAGTTTTAAAAACTCGATCAGGAGCAATGGCAATTCTTTGTATATTCTGTGTATTAATCTTTGCCATCCACATGATAGACAATTGTTTTCTTCCATTCCCTGCAGTGACTTTTCATCTTGTTGGCTACTGCTCCTTTGACTCACAGACATTTCTAATTTTAATACTGTTTAGTTCTTTTCTTGTGATTCCTTGAGCTTTTTAGTGTGATAGCTAAGAAATTATCTCAAATTTCTTGTTAACTTTTCTTTAGGTTTCTCCTAATGTTTTTTCAGTTTAGTTCTTGTATTGAGATCGAATTTCATCTCTATGGGAACCTTCTGAGGCACAGTTTTTATTCATTTATTTTGAGAATGCTTATTTCTAGGATAGAGAATCAACAAATATTTTCTGTGTGGATTTTGTATTCAATCACTCTATAGATCATATTAATAGTGTTTTTCTCAGTTTTATTCATGATAAATTTTGCTTATTTTTTAATTAAAATATTCCCAAATTAATTTTATGATTAGTAATATTACTACTAATATTATTATAAAATATATGCAATTTTTAATATTTATATTTAAATTTTAAAATTATTTTTATTGTTTTTATAAAAAAGTTATAATTACATAATTTTTTTCCTTTCCTTTTCCTTCTTCCAGCCTCTCCCACATTTCACCACTTGTGCTCTCTGAAATTCATGGCCTCGTTTTCTTTAATTGTCACATCTAAATATACATACACACATAACATATATACACATATATATGTACATATATATAAAACACAGCAAGATATATCTATATCTATCTATCTCTCTATCTATATCTATAACTCACTTGCTGTGTATTTTGTTGTTTGTATGTTTATGATCTCAGGGTTGATCACTTTGTGTTGGAATAAGAATTAAGGGTTTCTTTTATGATGAAGACCATTTCTTCTGCTTTTAGCATTCCACAAGTGCTTGTAGCTTGTTCTAGGGATGAGGTGCTTAGAATTTTCCTTTCCAGTTTTGCATTTTTATTGGTCTTGTTTAGGCAGTCATGTTGTTTATGCAGTCATATTCTTTCTGTTCCTTCTTCTGAAATTATCCTAATACTTCCCAAACAGTTCAACAATATTGAACATGACAAATTACAGATGATAGAAGTCCAGTTTCTACCAGAATTTAAAACATAGAAAGAACAGCACAGTGATGAATTCTCTTTGTCAAATTATTACTTATCTAACAAACAGGTTAACCGTAGAATTAAGCAAATAATATTAATATTTAATGCAAGAAAATCATCACCAACCCATTTTAAAATGTCTGTAATACAAACTCTTTTATTATGGTGCACATCTATGATAAATTATGTTTGTTAAAGAAGCCTTTTCCTGGTTTTATTATACTTTGTTTTTCTTTGCTAGCTGTAAATTGTGTTATTTTGATCAAAGTCCTTGGTCCTTTCTCTTCATTAGAAAAAAGTGGTCACTTTTTTTGTAAGTAGGATAGTTTGAAAGTCAAGTACAAATGGAGAAAGAGTACTTTTTCAAATCTTTTTATTAACCCCTTTTCCCTTTCTCAGGCAAAAGCCTACCCAGCCTGCCCTCCTTTTCCAAATGCCATTCATGTATAATGAAGACGTGATGCTTTCTATTCACTCCTTTCACATCGGAGCACTGGAGAGCCAGTGATGAATTAAGGTCTTCACTTCTTATCCTTTAAGACGATTACTAGGGAGCTCCAGGAAAGAACTTCACTGAGAGCTACAGCATTTAGCTGAATGGAGATCATTTTATCTACTGAAATAAGTCCTTGTTAACCTAGTTCAAATCCTGGCACCTAAAAACTTTAAGCATGAAAATCCCAGAGAACATGAGCTTAAAATACATAATACAAAACTTAGACTAGAGAAAGATACTGTTGAGAATGTAACCACTTCTCTTTTAACACTCAAAAACCAGCAAAAGAATCACAGAAAAAGAAATTGGGACTATCCACTGTGCATTTTAAAGAAAAGGCTTTTCTGTTTCCAGTGTTAAATCTGGATAGAATGAACAAGGCAGACAGTTTGGTGGAAGTGTCAGGGAAAACGGGGTGTCAGAGCTAGCACACAGAACTCTCACTGGTAGTCTTGATGTAATCTGATCAAGGGGAAGTTTTGTTGAGAAGATCAGAGTCCAGCATGTCTAACAGGAACATTTCAGTCTCTTTCTATGACCCCTGAAAGAATTTATAATGGCTGAAAGATGCATATACAGAAAAGAAACCCAGAATTGTGTTTGTTTCTGGCAACTAGAGGTTGTAGAGCTACAGCCCAATTTTTATTGTGTCAGAGGACAACCCAATATAGAGGGTGATAAGAACAACTCAGCAGGGTCGAAGCAGTCCTTATTTTAAATGCAGAAATATAATCTACACAAATGGATGATGGTGAAACCCACATACAAATGTAACTCTTCCAGGCTTTATAGAAACTGCTCTATGATATCAAATCACAATCACTGTGGAAAATAACCTTTCATAATGTAGCAATTTGCACAAATACAGAAAAGCATTTTTAATTTTGTATGTACTTTCTTGTTTCCAGTGTGTGAAAAAAAGAAAAAACAATCTAATATACTCTCCTAACCATTTAAACTCCTTGGCTCTGCTTATCTCACATCTAGCTTCCTGGTGCAGCCTTCTCAAACCACACCTTCCTGAAACATGCCCTTGCTCCAACACTACTTTTACCCTGGCTTGGAGCCTCTGCCAACCACAGTGATGGTAGCTGACCAGCCTTGGTGTGGAAATGTCTGGGTGAATGCTTCTAGTTGTTATTTGGATTTTATTTTTATAGTAGACTTTCTTCTTTTGTGGCAACAAAATTACAAAGAGCTTTTTCATGAGTCTAGATGCCATCTGTCCATAATGTAAAGAGTGGGAGGACCCTAAGTTGTTTATTTTTCAATCTAAAGAAACGGAGTTTTAGTTAATTAATTAATTTGAGATAGGGTTTTTCTCTTTAGCCCTGGTTGATTGGCACTCATTGTAGACCATGGGTGAACTCAAAACCACAGTACTCCAATACCACTTGAGTGCTGAGATTACAAGAATGTGTGATCAGTCCTAAACGTTAAAGGACACTAAGTTTTTGCAGTTATAAGATTATATTCCCTCAAGCCAGGTAGAAATGAAAATTTATTAGCCAATATTCATTATTAGTCCAGTGTTATAAAAAGTACTGCCCCACAAATCAATGTTCTGGATGAGCTATTAATTATATTGGATGACATTGTCAATCATTTTTAGGCATCATTTTCTGTGAAACCTTATTTGATTCAGCATTTGTTCTTAATTCATCTGTCACACATCTGAAATGTATTAAGACATCATTTTCTTGGTGTCACAGGTGAAGTAACCACGACCACTCAGATTTACAGTCTCAGTAAGAACTCTATTCTTCCACTACTCATGTATGTCATGTATGTAATTCCTATCAGACTGGCAAACTCTAGACCTCATGATTGGTAAAAGAGATTTGGTTGAGGTTAAACTTCACATGCAAGTGGATAACTACAGCTCTTCATTTGAATTACTTCTTTGTCTCGTGATGATACCTCTATAGGTACTAATGAAAAAAGATATCTAAAGCTTGGGGATCTATCATTCATCTGAAGAGCTCAGCACCCGTGTTGCCAGTCAATTCAAATTGCAATCTTTCTGAAAATGAACGAAAGTAATTTAAGCAGTTATTTCTCGAACCTGCTTTACTTAATCAACAGTAGCAGTTTAAGATAATTAGGAAGAGATATGCAATTTACATGAAAGCTGCTAAAGCAAATTGTTTTTAAGTGCAGTTTATATTTTAAAGAGCAATGAGACATTGCAATGGGGGACGTGAGACTTCGGTGTTTTTTTTTTTTTTTTTCTGTCCTGGCATGCTGGGTGGCCTTTCTCTTAAAACTCTTCCCCTTTCTGCAGGCGAGTCATCCAGTCTTTAAGCATACTTCACCTGTTTGAGTGCGGAACTTATGTCAGCCATCTGTTAGATCCTCAGGAATCCAAATGTTGAGGCTTTGAATTAACATCTGTTCTGATGGAGTTTAGAGGTTTATGGCAGACAGGAAAATAGTGGATCTTCTTAGATCTTAATTTCAAAGTTTCACCGGGTGTTCTTGGATCTATTTCTTCTAACAGTTGTTAAAATGAGCATACACAGTGAAGTGTTTCGTTTTGGTACATTAATACATACTTTGTTCTTACTCATCTTTATCTTTAATAGTCTTTCCCTATTTCTATACTCACTCCTTGCTCGTCTCTCCTTACTTTCATGTCACATGAATTTCATTTTCCTCTTATGCCATTCCATTGAGCTTTCCTCCTCACTTTCAGTCCCTCCACTTTCTCTCACTCACTTGCTCTTGCTCTCTCTCACATAGACTCATGCACACAGATGTTTATACATTTAAACCCAACTTTCTTGTGTAGGAGAAAATGCAATGTTGTCTTTCTGAGTCTGGCTTATTCTGCTTAATAGAGTAATTTCCAATTTCATCCCACTTTCCTGAAAGTTCCTCATCTCACTGATGCTGTCTTTTATGATTTTTTCCTGCTATTGTAAAGAGGTATTGGTGTATCAGTCCTACTTTACTGTTAGCATATGTAAATAGCAGTAGATTACTTCATATTGATCCACTGTACAATAGCATTGCTATATTCACTTTTTTAAACTGTAGATCATCTTGATATACATTAGGAATGAAGCATTTCATCTGTGAATAATAGATTATGCCTTCCATTCTGATGGATATGTTTTCTATTCCTTTCATTATTCTTCAGTGCTAGCTAGAAAAATTTAGCAGTATAACAGTGAATAAAATAGCGAGTGGTTGGCATTTTCAGTTATTTATTATAGGATTAAAACATTTTTATAGTTATTATTTTTGTAGGTATTACTTATCAGATTAAGAAGGATTTGTTTTCTTTCTATGCTTGGAACAGTCTAGACATTTTAGGAAGAAAAGTCTATATAATCTTGTGCTTACAAAATGCTTTGCTGAAGTACTGCTGTATTTACAAAATTCTTGGATGTCCTAGAAGAGCCCGATTCAGGGCTCAAACACTGGAGCTCTTTATTCCAGAAATACATTGCAGTGTGTGTAATACAGGGATCAGGAAAGTTTTGCTCTTGTGCTTTGAGCTGCCCTGGTCTCCAGAGTCTTCCTTTCTAGAACTAGATCAGCATGAAGGCTGTTGTCTCACATGCTTTTTTTGTTTGTTTGTTTCCAAATATCCCTGGAATATTTCTAATTGGCAGAAACAAATGTATAGGCTTCAGGTAGGGGGAAACAGCAGACTCTGTAGTAGAGAAGAAGGCAGAAGTAAGGTGTAAAATGTGCTTGGCAAACTGCAGAGCCTCTGCAGAGGAGCCAAACCAGCAGTCCATTTTTACTTCTCAGTATTCATCCATATACGCTTTGCGTGCTCTAACTCTGTCAGATTGCAAAACAGAAACAGTGTTTAATGGATGGTTCCACTTTCCCTAACAGCAGTGATGGCACATGAGCCCTTTTCTTCAGAGTTCCTTATTCGTATTTTCTGCCTTTGGGTGGGTAACAGTCTTTATTTGGGCAGTACACAAATTGCCCTGACTTGTTACATTTCTTACTTCTCTTAGTATTTCATTCAGTGAGTTTTGATAATATTCATCCTTCAATCCCCAGGTTTCTTCATTTCCTACCCAACATTGTTCTTGTTCTTCTAGTGGTGTGTGTGTGTGTGTGTGTGTGTGTGTGTGTGTGTGTGTGTGTGTGGGTGTTCAGCATGGACTTGACTTCCAATAAAATTTGTCATATAATGTGTAATTTATTTTAAAAAGCATAAATTTTTGTGTTGGTTAGTTTTATGTCATCCTGACACTAGTTAGAGTCCGTTGGGAAGACTCAATTGAAATTTTAAATTGAAAAATTAAAGGCCCAAAATATTGGTTTGTAAGCGAGTCTGTAGGGCAATTTTTTGCTTAACAATGGTTAAGGAAGGGCCCATCTTATGGAACTCACTCTTGGGCATGTGGTTCTATATAAAAGCATCTGAGCAAGCCATGGGGGATCAAGCCAATAGGAAGTAAGCATTCTGTGTTAGTTCCTGCAGCCAGACTCCTGCTTTCAGTGCTTGCCCTAACTTCCCTCAGTGATGGAAGGTGACCTGAGGGTTGTAAACTGAAATAAGCGTTTTTTGTTTTGTTTTTGTTTGTTTTGTTTTTGTTTTTGTTTTCTCTCTCCAATTTGGTTTAGGTCATGGTGTTTTTATCTCAGTTAGAGAAACCCTAAGTAAGACCATTGAGTTTCACATATTTTGTTTATTGGAGGCAAGTTACAGAACCTACTTACCATAAGATTAAACACAGGGAGGTGGAGGTCATTGAGGTCAACCCAGGGTTTGACATGGGCCTTCTACTGAATTTTCCATAACCCGTGATCAATGAAGTTCATCTCTGGCTGGAGATCAGTACGTAAGGATAATAGGAGGTTCTTTTTGTTTGGTGAAATGCCTAATGATTATATGAGAAGAGGATTAGACATGCACCACTTTCTGTACAGCCTTGAAAACTGAACTTATTTTTGCTGCCTTATTTATAGAACGTTGGGAATACTGAGGTAGCTCACAGACCATCATGGGTTTGATTTAGATAATTATTTCTCTGAATGTGGTTTTGTTTTCATCTACAAATTGAAGAGTGCCAGCTGTGAAGATTTGGGAGATCCTGGTATTCTAAAAGTACATGATTAAAATGTTTTCTAAAGCAATTATAAAGAGCCGGTGAAATGGCTCAAACATACACGTGATTGCTGCTAAGCCAGATTACCTGAATTCCATCCCCTGGATCTGTGAAGTAGAAGAATGGAAGAAGAAAAGTGACCTTAACAAGCTGTCCTCATATGCTGTGGCACTTGAGGTCCATATATATATATATATATATATATATATATATATATATATATGAGGTGGAACATTGAAAAGCAGCCACAAATGGCACTTTAAATTTTATTCCACATGAAGTATTTTTCCACTGAAAGTTTTTAGTAATAGTAAGAAGAAATGGACAGAAAACATTCAGTATTTGGTGACTTTTGTTTTATGTATAGGAGACAGGAAAAATTTTCCACATTTGGAGATAATTCAATTACAGACTACTGAGGGCAAGTAAAATCTTATATATATATATTTTTTTTCTCTCTCAAGCTTTTACTGACTTAATATTTGACCTGTTTATACTTTTCCCAATGTAATCCATATGCTGGGATCATGTACTTGAAATAAATAAATTGATTTGTAAGAATTGTTTGAAGTCTTAAAACTCTTTGAATTCTGTTTAATCAACTAAAATTTTATTCCCTTTAGATATTAGTGTGCGCATATATATATATTCCTGAATTGAATCAACATAACATAGCTCTAGTCACTTGGCTAGGGAAATAATCTCCTGTCATGGTTCCTTGTAGACTAGTAAATTCTCTTATTTCCTTTGCTTACTTACCACAACAGGCCTTTCTTTTCTTAATCTACTTTGTAATGCTAGCTGTAAAAACCTTTCCCTGATTAATGTAGAATGAGAGTGTTGTCAACTTGTTAAGGGTTTTAAAGATTTTTCTCTAGTATAATAGACTCCTATTAAAGATAAGGAATGGAAGTCCAGAGAGAGTAGATGAGACCCTAGGTCATACAGCTTGTTCATGGAAAAGTAGTACCCAGGATCTGCCTTTTTACCATGATTTTGTGACTGTTGCCTGTTCTTACAGTGAAGGGATTCCTGGCCATTGATATATCCGTACTCTATATGATTTTTTTTTCATATTTAATTGAAAGCAAGATATTCCAATACAAAAGGATTTCTATTTTCAAGTACATGTGTGTTTTAAAATAGATGCTCATACTGTTGTCATATGGTAATATTAATATTTTATTACAGAAAAAATCATATAGTCACAAATCTGAAAGGGCAAATCAAGCATGGTTTTTTGAGACAGGGTCTCACAATGTAGTTCTGGCTGGCCTGGAATTTGCTATGTAGACAAGGCTGACTTTAACACAGAGATTTGTCTGCATGTAAAGCTCTCCACTGGTACTGGAATAAAGGTATGAACAACTAAGCTTTACTCAAACCCAGTTTTGTGCAGCACCTTCCTTAAAAATGCTTGAAGATGGTAACAGAAGTGTGGACATATGCTTGTCAATAGAAGTGGTGGAGATATGCTTTTTATAGCTGATAATAAAGTTTGTCCTTAGAGCAATTTTGAATTCTATCTACTATGAGCTGAGAAAGAAAAAAGATCATTACAGGTCTCCAGAGTCCAGGCAAAGCTTAACCTCCTGTGAGAAGCTTCACTGAGAAAAGAAAAGTCACAGTAAGCATGAATGTTGGCTTCTACCTTCCTTAATGTTTGAGAAACACCTAAGAGTTTCAGCTCATCGAAGTGAGGAAGTTGCTCTAACTGGTTACAAACATACAGACAAAAAAGAAGACTGAAAAGAGAGAGAGAGATAAAGAAGCCCAAAAAAACTTAACTACAGAAGAAAATATTGGAAGGAGTAGTAATAAAAATTTTAAAAATAACTAACAGCATAGTCCATTGCCACTCATAATGAATTCTTTCTTGTAACATCTTTGTAAAGCAACAAATAGAGCCAGAGGGGCACAGAATGCTTTTTACATGGCCCAGTCTTTTAAATAAGCAACTCATCTGACAATGAGAATTAACATTTTAAGAGAGCAAAGGTTTCTCAATTTATTGGTAGTTAGAATTGGTTGGTCCAAGGATATTACTTCTCTGGAGATCTGCCTTTGAAATTGTCCCTTTCGATCTCATGAAAGGGGCTGTCAGCCCAGAGAAAGTGCTTTGTGGTTATTATTAGAAATAAGAAAAGAACATGAGTGGTTATTCTTTTAACTTAAGTTTTTCATATAGTGTAGTTTGATTATGTTTTTCCTCCCCTAATTTCTACCAGATCCTCACATCTGCCTATCCACCAAACTTTTGTTCTTTTTCTCTTTCTTTAAGAAATAAAAACAAATAAAAACAAAGCAAAAAAACCACATACATTTTCACTCACATACTCCACAAAAATAGAAATCAAAATAAACAAGCAAAACACCAATAAGATAAAAATGCAAAAATTAAGCAATATTAGACAAGTCCACAAAAAACAAAGCCAAAAAGAAACAAAACAAAGCAAAAATGAACAAACAAACAAACAAACAAACAAAAACAACCAAACAAGAAACCACTACTTAGTAAACTCAGTACTGAGGTTGTGTAGGCCAACTACTCCTGGCCATGGGGAGTGCTCTGAAGTGTACCTAAAGTACCTGGTAGGGTTCTAGAGTATCAGATAGCTTCTTTTTTAGGGATATGACTTTGTCCTCACTTCTTCCTTTCTATGCTGAGACCCCACCTCATTGGGATTGAACCTGTGAGTGAGCTGCTTTAGTCTCTAAGAGTTCTTATGTGTCTCAGTCCTCTTGAGCCAACTTGTAGTTGGCCATCATCTCTGACTCTAACAGTCTTTCTACCTCTTCTTGCAAACAGATCTCTGAGCTTGATGAAGACATCATATTTATGACTGAGTCCTTCAAAGTCTTGTTTTCTGCCCATTTTTCAGTTTGTTCTCTGCTGGTTCTCATCTATTAGAAGAAGCAGCTTCTCTAATGAGGGTTGAAAGAGCCACTGGTCTGACATCAGAATTCCAGCCCAGGGTGGCCTCTGGGAGCATCCTAATAGAAAGTACTTTTCTGTAGTAGGCAGCTGACACAAAGTAATTGAGATGGGCTAGAAGAGAACTCTGAAAGGACAGGTGGGAAAGAGCTAGGCTGATTCTTCACCAAGAGGCAGACTCCCTAGGAAATAGAGTAGGATGAAGGGAGGGACACCTGCAGGCAGGCTGTAGTAAGGCAAAATATAAGCCTGGAGAGGCAGGGATGAAAGGACTAGAGGAATATTGTGTCCAGACCAAGAGATGAAGTCCCAAGGGAATGGAGGTAGAGTGGAAGCAGAGGCTTCTGAAAACAGACTGTTACTGGGTAGATATATTTTTTATTAATTCTCTCTCTCTTTTTAATGTGTGTGTGCATGTGTATACACACATAACAATACTAATCACATCAAAAGAGACAATGAACTGGAGGGATTCAATGAATGGCAGGGGTTCAAGGGGGAGTAGCAGGAAATGCTTAAAGGAGGAAAGGGAGAAGAGATAGGGTTGTAATTCTATTTCAGTTAAAGAAGAAGCAGTTCTTTTTTTTTTTTTAAAAAGCTTTTTTATTTTAAATTATATAAAAGTCTGAAAACTAAAAACTTGAGTCTAAGGTTGGCAAAACTCTCCATAAATGAACATCTGTTGAGAAGAAGTAAGCTATATTTGAGAATCCAAACAATGTATTTCAGTTTTGGCAAATGAACATGAATTCTTAGTACCGTCAAGTTTAACACAGACATTTTAGATTTCTATGAGATTAAACTTTACTTCTAACGATAGATTCTGAAGGTGCTCCTTGAATAAAAAACTCAGAAATAGGAAGATGGAAGACAAAGAAGGGGAATTAGAGGGAAAAATGGAATGAAAAAGATGAAAGAAGGAGACAAGGGTGTGTGAAGGGGGAAGGAGGGAGAGAGAATGGGGATTCTGAGGTTGCTATATAAAATATCGAGAAGGTGTTTATCTTACAGACTGGCAGATAATAATTCTAAATAAAATAACTTATATTTTTGTTCTTATTTTTACTTTTTATAATAGATCTGAGATCTATTTTAGGGATTTTTAGGAATTCCTCTGTAGGGCTCCAAAAAAATAATTAGAGCTGTATAGCCAAGCTATTACTGCTTACATAGGTTTATCTAATTAACGCTGTAGGACATAGTAAAAATGCTTATTTCTAGGTTATTTTCCTGAAGATTCCATTTTATCTTTTTAATGATAGGGCTTACGGAGATGAGATTTTATTTATTTGTATATATGCATGTATGTATGTATGTGTGTGGAGCATCTCTGAGTGTGATGTGGCACACGTGTAGAGACCAGAGGACAGCTTTGGGTGTCATTCATTGTCTTTCACCCTGTCTGCAACAGGGTTTCTCTGTTGTTCTCCCATGGCCTGAAGTAGACTAGACAGAACTGCACACTTCACAGATTGTTCCATTTTCACCTCCCATCTTCATGTAAGAGTGCTAGGATTGCAGATGCTTTTTACAGATCAACTTATCAGTATTCCTTACAGAGAACTGATTTTTCTTTTCCGAGGAGCTATCACTTGCCAATACCACCTTTCACAATGGTGGGACTTCATGGCTATCTCCCCTCTTTATGCTGGGATTTTGTCTGGCTTGAGCTTGTGTTGGTTTTCTGTATGTTGTCTCAACTGCTGTGAGTCAGTCTGTGCTACTGTCCTTCTAAGTTCAGAAAACCCTTTTTTTTTTTTTTTTTTTTTTTTAGTTATCTAATACCTTCAGCTCTTGTAACCTCCCACCTCACTTCGGTAATGATCCTGAGTTTTAGGGGAAGAGGATTATGGTTTAGATGCTCCATTTAGATCTATACTTCTGCCATATCTTATGTTTTGGGTCTCTATGTTAATCTGCATATGTTACAGAAAATGCTTCTCTGATGAGGGCTGCGAGATGCTAACCTATGGGTATGTTGATAAGTCATTAAAAGCCAATTTAATCCTCTTCCTTTTTAGTGAAAATAATTAATACACTCTCCCCTGTAACCTATAACGTGTCTCTTCCTGGGTTCTTGGCCCTTATATTGGTGCCAAATATGCCTTTCAACTTGTGGAGCTGGCTTAATCATAAAGCAATTGGTTATTCTCATTCACACAACTAATGTACCAGGGAACATGTCTTGCCAGGCTGACAGTTGCAGCTCATGGGGTTCACTTCTGGGTAAGCCTAACTATTCCCCTTTTCTCCTGGTAGTGTGCCTACCATCTTCAAGCTCGATGGCAGCTAGCTAGTAGAGATGAGTTTCCTGGTGAGCATGAGCTTGATTTCCCCATGTTCTATTACTCAAGTAATAGAATGTGGTGGCTTCAGCAATAGGAATGATTTATATGGTATCTCTGAATGGAAGAATAACTGCCTTTACCTTATCGTTTGGATAGTAAGCTTGCTATGTATAACATGTTTCTTGGCAGAAGTTTTAGAAGAGGAGGGGTGGCGGAGACTTGGAGGAGAGGATGGAGGGGAATCTTCGGTCAGGATGTAATATATGAGAGAATAATAAAGAAAAAAGAAGGAAAAAAGCCAATCTTTTGTAAATTTTTCTTCAGTGGCTGAAAGTACTCTCAAGTATGACCCATTTTCTGTAAGTTAGAGAATAAAGAGTAGAGGTTCAATTCACAGATTTTTAAAATCCAGTCTTTGTCATTGTACTGTCAGTATGTAGAAGTTTAAAATAGATATAACTTGTTCTTCACAATTTAGTGCCCTTGGAAAAGAAAACCAAGGAGAAATAAATTATACTCTACATTCAGAAGTTGGTTGTACTAGAAGCAAGAAAAGTGTTTCTAATTCTCAAATTTTGTTTTGTTCTTGATAATCCTTTCGATTCAATATTCTTTTTAAAATGTTTTAGGACATGATATTTCTATTAGTAATAAAATTTATTAAAGATAACAAACAATTTCATTTTCACTTATTTTTCTTGAAGCAGGATCTCACTATACAACTCAGGGTGTCCTCAATGTCTCCACTATTCCTTCTTAGTCTTATTTCTATATGCTTAGCTTGAGAAACAATTTTTTAATTTTAATTTTTTATATTAATTACAGTTTATTAACTTTGTAGCCCAGCTCTAGCCTCCTTCCTCATTCCTCCCCAGTCCCATCCTCCATCCCTCATCTCCTTTCATGCCCCTCTCCAAGCTCACTGATGTAGAAGGTCCTCTTCCCCTTCCATCTGACCCTAGCCTATCAGGTCTCATCAGGACTAGGTGCATTGTCTTCCTCTGTGGCCTGGTAAGGCTGCTCACCTCTCAGGGGGAGGTGATCAAAGAGCCAGCCACTGAGTTCATGTTAGAGACAGTCCTTGTTCCAATAACTAGGGAACCTATTTGAAGACTGAGCTGCCATGGGCTACATCTGTGCAGGGGTTCTAGGTTATATCCATGCATGGTCCTTGGTTGGAATATCAGTCTCAGAAAAGACCCATTTGCCCAGATTTTTTGGTTCTGTTGTTCTCCTTATGGAGCTCCTGTCCCCTCCAGGTCTTTCTAACTCCCCCTTCTTTCATAATATTCCCTGTACTCTGCCCAAAGTTTGGTTATGATTCTCTGCATCTGCATTTGATACCCTGCTGGATAGAGTCTTTCAGAGGCTCTCTATGGTAGGCTCCTGTCTGTCAAGATTTTGTATGATAGACTTTGTTTTTCCTCTATCTAAAGTGTGGTGCTAGATTTACAAATGTTTATTCACACACCCATTCAAATCCTCTAATTCAAATCCCCATGTTTAAGGAACTTAGATTTCAGTATATGACCTAAGCAACAAATTTTAAAAAATCATTAGAAAATGTATCATTTATTGGAAGTAAACATAAGAGGGGAATTTTCTTCCTGGGAGAAAACAGGGTACTCAGGGAAGTATGTGATCTCACTGAAAAATATCTCTTGCAATGACATTAAGGAGAACAGGGTTGGAACTACAGGGTTGGAACTACGACAAAGCGGTATCTTGTTTTGAGAGTTCATACACTTCTAGAATTGAACTAGGGCTTGAGGAACAATACCAAGGGGAATGTATAGATTATAAAGTTAGAGAATTGTAGCCTTCAGGTCATGTAGGGTAGTATAGATTATCAGAAGCATCTAATCTTTAAATGTGAGCGGCCTGGAAGCACCCCAGAAAGTGCTGAATTACACTAAAGCTTGCTTGCCAAGTACTATTACAAGGAGTACCAGATTGCTATGTGCGGTTCCTCACCCTGTGTCTTCGTTTCTATTGCTCTGAAGAGACACCATGACCATGGCAACTCTTATAGAAGAAAACATTTAAATGGGGATAGCTTACAGTTCAGAGATTTAGTTCATTATCAGTGTGGGAAGTATGGTACCATGTAGGCAGACATGGTGCTTGATAGGTAGCCAAGATTTCTATCTATGGATCAGCAGGCAGCAGGAAGAGAGTCACTCTGGGCCTGCCTTGAACATCTGAAACCTCAAAGCCTGCCCCCAGTGACACACTTCCTCCAACATTGCCATACCTCCTAGTAGTACTACTCTCTATAAGTCTACCGGGGCTATGTTCATTCCAACCATCACACCCTGCTTCCATGTTACAGACTCTGCTGTATGTGACTTATTGAGGAAGACAAGCATAGGAGATAATTTAGACTTGGACCCTCTGGATAATGAGGCACCCGGAAACCTTTACCTTCACGTACTATGCAAACCCCTGCCTTAAACAATATAGTTAGCAATCTTAAAAACTCACCTGATTCTGATCTGTGTCTGGCTTCAAGTAAAGTCTGTACACTAATAAACGTTTCTCTGTCCCTAATGACGGTCAGAGTTAGAATCTTTCTAGTTAAATATATTCCTAGTATCTCTCATAAGAAGAACAGAAAGGCCCCTTTAGCCTGTTCTGGTTTGGGTGCAGAAAGCAAACTGTGTTCTTCAAAAAGCCTTTAACTCACTATCTTATGGTTTTTATAATTGGGCTTCCATATGAAAAATCAGATGCATTCTGGGGAGGAACATACACAGTAGAAAAATGATAATATGCCTTAATATATTAATTAAAATTGATAATTACTCATGCTATATTCTTTAGCAACCAAATTATTCCTTCTTTTGAACACCAAAAAGGACATCATAGACAGTAATCTGGGCTCCTAAGTACTTTCTCATTCCTGTGACTGCTGCTTTCTTGTGTTGTATTTATTTTTGAGCTGTACTTTTGTTCTGCCTTTGGAAAAGGAGTCCTTGTTACATTTGTAGCTCTTTGGATAAGAGACCAAAACCTGAAAATAAAAGGCAGAGACTACAAACACCGCAAACACTATACTGCCTTAGTGTAAAGTGAACATGACTGATCACAAAATTTTGTAGGACGGTTTAACTGTCATAATGCTTAAGTCATATGACAGTAGGGAGAGGAAAATGTCAAATGGATAAATTAGTATTTCTGCTGCATTAAGAATCAGTAGCGCATCACATACCTATGTCTACATTTTAACTTATTTCTCTTTTAAGAGATCTAATTTGCTATCACTTAACATGAACTTTTTTGTAGCAATATTTTGCTTATAATCAATAGTATTATTTATAAGGAAATAAGATAAAGGAAGAACTGAAAAGCTGAAATGTTTATTTTTTAAAATTATTTTTATACTAATTACAGTTTATTCACTTTGTATCCCAGCTGTAGCCCTCTCCCTCATTCCTTCCCAATCCCACCCTTCCTCCCTCATCTCCTCCCGTGCTCCTCTTCAAGTCCACTGATAGAGGAGGTTCTCCTCCCCATCCATCTGACTCTAACTTATCAGGTCTCATCAGGCTGGACTGGCAAGGCTGTTCTCCCCTCAGAAGGGGATGTTCAAAGAGCCAGCCACTGAGTTCATGTCGGAGACAGTCCCTGTTCCCCTTACTTGGGTAACCCACTTGGACAGTGAGCTGCCATGGGCTACATCTGAACAGGGGTTCTAAGTTATATCAATGAAGGGTCCTTCATTGGAGTATCAGTCTCAGAAAAGACCTCTGGACCCAAATTTCGTGGTTCTGTTGCTCTCCTTGTGGAGTTCCTGTCCCCTCCAGGTCTTTCTATCTCCCCCTTATTTCTTAAGATTCCCTGCACTCTGCCCAAAGTTTGGTTAAGATTCTCAGCATCTGCTTTGATACCCCGCTGTTTACAATCTTTCAGAGGCCCTCTATGCTAAGCTCCTGCCCTGTTTCCTGTTTTCTCCCTCTTCAGATGTCCATCCCACTTGCCTGTCTGAGTGAAGATTGATCATTTTACCTAGATAATTAGAAATAGTGCTTTCTCAATATCCAGCTATACCACACCTAGGCATATATCCAAAAGATGCTCAAGTACACAAGGACATTTGCTAAACCATGTTGGTAGCAGCTTTATTCTTAATAGCCAGAACCTGGAAATAACCCAGATGCACCGTAATGGAGGAATGGATGCAGAAATCGTGGTACATTTACGAAATGGAATACTACTCAGCAATTAAAAACAAGGAAATCAAGAAATTTAAGGGCAAATGGCGGGATCTAGAAAAGATCATCTTGAGTGAGGTATCCCAAAAGCAGAAAGACACACATGGTATATAGTCACTTATAAGTGGATATTAGACATATAATATAGGATAAACATACTAAAATCTGTACACCTATGGAGTGTTTATTTTAATAAATATGTATTTTCTTAAATAATATTTGATGTGTTAAATATTTGAGCAGTTTTATAACTGCTAGTGTTCCTTTCGCATGGATGTAGCCCACAATTTTAATAATAATAGATAAGCTATTAACTATTTAATAAGTATGCTTATGTCTATTATCTATTTAATATCTATGCTTATCTATTATTTATCTATTATCTACTTAAAAACTTACAATTTTGCCTACTCATAAAAATTTAAGAAACCATACTGTTGAGTTCATTTTGTGTAAACTAAGAATAAAATTTAACATTTACAATTGAAAGAAAATGTCTTTAGGTTTAAAAAGAGTGTAACACCTTCCATAACATTTTAGTAAGAATTTGCTAGATCAGTTTAAATTTAGCGTAAGCTACTGGATATATTTAAAAGCCTGTTGAACTATAAAACTTTAATGTATTTTCCAACATGAAAAAGAAAAACCTTATTTATACATAAAGTTTAATAAAAAAGGATTGTTAGATTGTACAAAATATAATAATTTCATTACCAGTTTTCTTTCATTTTTTTAATTAGGGAAATCTTGCATTTATTTGAATAATGACCCATTTTATAAGAAAAAACTAAACCCTTTCTTTGTGAAAGCTTGCCTTTTTTATGAATCATTACATAACAAAATATGTAATAATGTATATGATACTGGTTTTAAATTAAAACAAACACTCGGGGAAATGTTGAAAGTTTGTAGGCTTAATTTCTATTTTTGGTTTTTATAAAATAATAATTTTTTTTCTTTCAACTTTAAAATAAAATGACATAACCCCTCTGATTTTATCCAGTTGGATACCTAAGCTAGGTAGAAGAGGCTTAGATGAATAGAGAGTCTCAGCAAGGTGAAATGACATATGTCCCACTTCCTAAAAATAAATCGTGTGGTCCAGATATCATCTGATCCCACCATATGTTGTTTTAAATGCAAAGCACATTTTTCTGGTCTGATATTTCCTAATCTTACTACAACAAAGTCAAATGCTTCCAATTTTTATAGACTTCAGAGAATGTTGTTCAGAAATGCCCGGTAATTTATTTTTGCGTTATTTTGCAGAACAGCAAGATTACTTCAGCATTGTTAACAGATGTTTTCTGTCCCCACAATGGTTTGCTGTTATTCCTTCAAGCACAAAGATAACAGAGAAATGCAATGAGAAATGTACATTCTTTTTTTTTTTTTCTCTCATAACATTTATCACAATCAATACAGCATCGCGGCAATACTGGTACTTCTGTGGTCTTTCGAGGCTGGAAGTGTTTGTAGCGGAGCAATGGTACTGGGAGCTGGTGCCAGGACGTATTCATGGAAACACTTAACGATAATACTGCTTCAGTAGAGGCAGTAATGGTATAAACAGGGCAAAGGAAATACCAGGATTGCAACAGATGCAATTGATTATATGCCTTAGGGAATATTCCGCTCATTTATTTTAAGTTTGGTCCATGTAAATCAAAAGACTGTGATTCTGTCAGTAAGACATATCACAGGCATGCTAATGCGGTGTGACAGCGCTCTTGCATTACTGACACGACAGAGCATGCCTTCGGATGCGAGTAGCCGCTGAAGCACCATTCTAGCACTGTCAGTTGCGGGGAGTAATCTTCATGGAAACATCACAATCACTATGACCTGTGATACGCATTATTCCCGAACCAGAAAGCAACAGAAAAAGGACAGCTTTAGCTACCATTCCCTGATGTATTCAAATCTCTTTTCAGGAAGGAAACATAATAATTTTCAATAATGTTCATAGTAGTCAATTTATATTCCAGCAATGTATTCTGGGCATTAAAATGGTCAAGTGCCACGTTCTGAGACAGACTTTCAACAAAGATCTTGCTTTATGAAGATCATGAATTCCTCTCGTATCGATTAAGTGGTATTTGTTTTTTAATTCAGAATTAAAAAACTTTCTCCTCCAGTGGGCTGGAGGGATGGCTCATTAGAATCTAAGTTTGGATCCCAGGCAGTAATAATAATAATAATAATAATAATAATAATAATAATAATAATAATAATAA
>NW_026596091.1:22367223-22373121 GCF_907164565.1 Psammomys obesus | reverse complement strand
AATAATAATAATAATAATAATAATAATAATAATAATAATAATAATAAACGGATGCAGTTGTGTGCTTCGCTAGTTCCCATATAGGCAAGGCAGCGACAGACAGATTCTGTGTGTCCCATTGGCTTAAGGGAGGAGCTTTAGGTTCAGTGACGCATAAAGTACTGTCCCAAAAGATGGGCTGGGCAGGATTTAGGAAGACTTTCACCATCAAGCTATGACCTCCCTTAGCACGCATGTGCAGAAATAACAACAGGCTCTGTCTCTCTGTGTCTTTTTCTTTCTCTCCTCTCTACTCTTCCTCTCTCAGAATCACCAGGTCTGCACCAGAACAGAAAAACTACAGGTTCTTTCTAAAAAGATGTAAGGATTAGGAAAAACAATTTGCATTTCCCTTTTTGTTTCACTGATTGAAAGAGCCATTGTACACCAGATTCACCTTGAAAGTATGAGAATGGATAATGGGTCTTTTGAATGCTGGGGCTTAAAGGGAATTGCTATGCATTTCAAAAGACAAAAGAAGGAGGACTCTTGTAATGAATGCTAATTTACAGTCTCACTCCTATGAAATTACACATTACATGCACATTAATTATGATTAGCATTCCTTCAATGAATGTTGAAGGAAATCATAATGATTTGTTACTTGGGATACAATCCTGTCACAGCGTTTTCTAAAGAAGAGGCTTTACTTATGTAAGTGATAAAAGAAGGCTACGTTCTAGCATTGTGATTCCTTTCACTAGATCATGCAATAAGCAAGCAGAGAATAATCTAGCTTTTAGTCCTTTAAAATTATAGTGTGGTCTTTTGCCCTCTGTCTTTGAGAATAAGCCTATCATTTTCTTTAAAGAGAAAATGTTTTCTTTATTATTACTTTTATTAATTTTGATATAAAACAACACACAAACTCATTTAATCTTTTATGAACTTGGGAATCTTGTAGATATAAAACTGAAAATTCACATAAGTGTTATTCATATATCCTCATGAGAAATAATATTAAATCATATTCTTATCAGCTGTGAGGTATTGCCCATATTTTTCAATGACCAAGAAATATCACACATGTGCATGCACATACACAAACACACACACACACACACACACACACACACACACACATGCACACGCCGATGCACACACACACACATGCATAAACACAGATACGATTTGACTTTGGGCTTGTAAGGACTAAAACCTCAGTTATTTGACTACTGGAGGATCCAGTCCTACTCTCCTTGTGAAAAAACCTAGCAAGATGAAGGCAACCCCTTCTCCCTCAGCTTACCAAGATAGCTGCTGATAAAAGCCTAACTGGAGCTTGTGGTTAATCACCTGTGTTGCTTTTATTCCCACTGTGGGACTAGGAATCTTTTCCATGTCCATCATTTCATGTGGTTAGCTCTGATCTGCCCAGATATAGCCATAGCCCAAATCCTCCTGCATAATGTCATGCTGCCAGCAGGGAAAATAGGTCTCTACTATTCTCAAGATCCAGGGATGTCTGACCCTCCCTCTTTCCCTCTTTCCAGTCAAAAAGACCTTATGTTCTCTATTCTCATATCCCTGAAATGTAGTTTTCAAAACTCCCAAATGAAGTAAAGAATCTGAAAGCAATTAATACCTTAAGCTCTACAAACGCAGCTGTGTGGTGGGCAAAGTAAAGGGGCAAAAAGACCCGGGATACCTTATGGAAATTTGGGAAGGGAAAACGTAGTGAGAACAGAATACAAATTAATTGCTCAATAAATAACCCAACCTCACATTCTTGAAAATTCCACCTGGAATTTTTAATATATCAGTACCCATAGCTAATTTGGAATTGTGCATTCAAAAGTGAAAATGGAACACACACAAAGGGGAAAATGTGCTCTGGCCCAGTCGTTTCCAACCCAGAAGATTCGGTGTCATTTCATAGGCAAACCTCAGAGGAAATGGAGGCCAGAAAGAAGGCGGAGGCTAGACTGATTCAAGGACATGAATATTACTAAATGACTTGTACCTTTTTCAGCGATCTGAATTTATTGGAGAGTATGTGCTTTTAAAATTTTTGAACCACATGTTATGAAATCTGGAGAGTAATTGTCTACCATCCAATTTCCATCATATTCAGACATTGATTATTATTTTTTTCCTTTGAGACAATTTGATTTCACAGAGCACTTAAAAGATGCTAGTTTCTTTTTTTTTTTTCTGACTTGATTTTTTTTCTGCCAGCCTCCACTGTGGCAAATGTCTATAATGTATGTCAGCTACCTACTATAAAAAGTACAATGCCCAGAATTTAAACTGGATATAGAGAACTGAAATAGGTGATTTCTGCAGGGCTCTACTGGTTTACTAAAGTGTTAACAGGGATAATAAAGCTGGCATTTATGGTACTCTCTCTGTGTTAGGATGGCTTCAGGGCTCTATAAATATGAGTTATTTTTGTTTTTACAACAACCCAGTTAGGCCAGTGTTTTGATCCCCACTCCACAGGTAGAAGAACTGAGACAGAGCTAGTAGTTGGTTTACCTTCGTTCCCATGGAGAAGCTGTTTAGATCTGGAGCTGGCAGATGAACTCCAGAGTCCATAATTTGTACCATAATTTCATAGAGTAGAAGGAGGTACCACTGCCTTTATCGTACCTTTCTCCACTCCAACTTACCTAAAATGTGTACATAAACTTCTGCTTCAAAATCCGAAATAAACCAGCGATGCTCTTAGAATAAAAATTTTGTTACTCTATTTTAAAATAGTAGTGATCAGTTTGTAGTTAAATTTATTCATAATACATAATATGTACATCTGATACAAGCATATATCTAAGTGTGATAAAGGATAACTCTCACTTTCTAGTGCCTAGAATACCATGAGAATTATTTAGTTAAGTAGTCATTTGCTTACCAAGTTATATTCTAAAACATCTTTTTAAATATTAAAACATTATTACTTATAAATGACTCACAACATGGTCAACACAAAATGAATTCAATTGTCGTTTTTCTGTCTCATGATGTCTTTTTGCTCTGCAAAGTGTGCAGAAGCACCCTTTGCAATGTTGTGTATTTTATTCCCATGCATTTCTTACAAGCAAGAACAAAATCTATTATATATTAGTAGGTAATTTTAATTTTTCTCTCAGTTTCTTATTTTTTTTATATAGGTGGAAAACATACTCTTTTTTTTTCCAAAAATGATTTCTACACTAAGGAAAAGCAACCTCCTTTGGCTTCACACAGAATGCTGTAAATAATTTTTCTAGTTTACTGTTTGTCTTTATTATGTTTTACATGATTTATAATACAAGTTAAAGGTGCAATTTATCCCAATAATTGTATTTATGAGTTTTTTTTATTATTTTGTCATCAAGAATAGATAATTAGAAATGGAAGTTAATATATTGTCTAGCTGTGCTTGATTTTACATTTTATGTTTTTATGGTGCAATTGTTCTGGATTTTGTTTTGATAATAATTGATATTTGACATATTTGTATATGTATTTGTATTTGACATTTTTGTAATACTGAATTTTTTTATACATTTGTTGCTCACTACCTTTTTATGGCTTTAATCATATGAAATTTGTTATCTTTTAAAGTTTTATCTAAAAGTTTTGTATTGGTTACATGCTGTGTTTACATTTTTTATTTTATTATTTTTAATTTTTACTTTGTATTAATTATAGTTTATTTATTTATTTTATGCCAGCTGTACCCGCTCCCTCATTCCCTCCCAATTCCACCCTCCCTCCCTCTTATCCTCCCATGCCCCTTCCCCAGTCCACTGATAGGGGAGGTCCTCCTCCCCTTCCATCCTGACCCTAGCTTATCAGGTCTCATCAGGACTGGCTGCAATGTCCTCCTCTGTGGCCTGACAAGGTTGCTCCACCCTCAGAGGTAGATAATTAAAGAGCCAGCCACTGAGTTCATGTCAGAGCCAGACCCTGTTTCCCTTACTAGGGGACTCACTTGGAGACTGAGCTGTCATGGGCTACATCTGAGCAGGGGTTCTAGATTATATCCATAAATGGTTCTTGTTTGGAATATCATTCTCAGAAAAGACCCCTGTGCCCAGATATTTTGGTTCTGTTGCTCTCCTTGTAGAACTCCTGTCTTCTCCAGGTCCCACCATCTCCTGCTTCTTTCATAGGATTCCCTGCACTCTGTCCAAAGTTTGGTTATGAGGCTCAGCATCTGCTTTGATGCACTGCTGGGTAAAGTCTTTCAGAGGCCCTCTGTGGTAGGCTCCTGTACTGTTTCCTGTTTTCTCCTTCTTTCAACATCCATCCCATTTGTCTTTCTGAGTGAGGATTGATCATCTTACCCAGGGTCCTCCTTCTTGATTAGCTCCTTTAGATGTACAAATTTTAGTATGTTTATCCTCTATTGTATGTCTAATATCCACTTATAAGTGAGTATATAGCATGTTTGTCTTTCTGCTTCTGGGATACCTCACTCAAGATGATCTTTTCTAGATCCCACCATTTGCCTGCAAATTTCATGATTTCCTTGTTTTTAATTGCTGAGTAGTATTCCATTGTGTAAATGTACCACAATTACTGTATCCATTCTTCGGTTGCTGCACCCAATCTCGTCTGTTTTTATATATTAAAATTTCTTAATTTTTTTGAATATGTTCTATACCTAACAAATAATACATTTTCATATATTAAACAAAAAGATGATTAGATTATTAAAATTTCTAGTTTTCACTCTATTGTTGTAATCTACCAAATCAGGATATTCAATGATTATGACCATTGAAAAAGTCAGGTCATAATCACCTTTAATTGCTATATATCATCATTTGTTTTATGCTAAAAGTAGAGTTCATTTCTTCTTCATAACTCTTTACTCTTATGCAGTTGAAATTTTTTCAAAATAAATGTACTGTGAGGTTTTTTGTTTATTTATTATTTATTATGCTTTATTTATGTTGTATACTGGGGATGAGGGAGGGGGCCACAGCCAGGATGCAGTTGAAATTATTAAAACATATTTGTGATATGTTTAATTTCATGCAAAGTAATTAGGAGATTGTACAAGTAGAGGCAAATAATAAATAAGATAAATTAGTGGATGTATTGTTGTGCATGGAAATATTAAAGGTATAAAAATACAAGTGAACAAGAATGAAATGTTCGGCTAAGATAATTAAGATGATAGGAAACAACTTCCCTGGAATAAAAGAAGGAAGGATAAAGACATGTCAAAGCTGTGCAAAGACTTCTTTGAAGATGAAGCAAAAACTTAAAGTCGCAGAGGTAGGAGTTTGTTTCACATGTTTAAGGAATAACATGATATGCATGAAAAAGGTGGTGAAATTGTGGCTGACAAGAGCTTTTATGATGTAACATTACAGGTCCCAGGGAGCATTTACTTCTTTTTTGTTCATTTGGAAATTTTATTTATTAATATATCAATGAATTGTTCGGTTTCTGTTTAGAACATACTAATACAGGTTGTTCCTAATACATTTTCTCTTATTTCTTATGATCAATGCCTTCAGGGCCTTGTTTAACAAGAACAAAATACTTTCTAATAGAGGAAACTGAGAGGTATTATAGAAGAGTTGTGGAAGCCACAAATAAATCAAGAGGTAAATATTGTGATTTTCAAGCAAAAAAATCCACATAACAAGTCATCTGCAAAGAAATGCAACAAACTGTTAATCAGTGCCATCAAGTCCAGTGTTCATGTTGTTTCTTCCTAGACCAGAATGTCTTAACCATACTATATATACCCGAAAACTAACATGACCTCATTTACTTCTTATTCTGAGTGAGCAGAAAGCTGTGAAAAACAGTTCTTGGCTTTTTAGGAAACTTTTTTCTTTTCTTTTCTTTCTTTCTTTCTTTCTTTCTTTCTTTCTTTCTTTCTTTCTTTCTTTCTTTCTTTCTTTCTTTCTTTCT
>NW_026596091.1:22297430-22367213 GCF_907164565.1 Psammomys obesus | reverse complement strand
AGGGGAGGTTCTCCTCTCCTTTCTGATCTTAGTCTATCAGTTCTCATCAAAAGTGGCTGCATTGTCCTCTACTGTGGCCTGGTAAGGCTGCTCCCCCCTCAGGGGGAGGTGATCAATGAGCAGGCCAATCAGATTATCTCAGAGGCAGTCCCTCTTCCCATTACTATGTAACCCACTTGGACACTGAACTGCCATGGGCTACATCTGTGCAGGGGTTCTAGGTTATATCCACGAATAGTCCTTGGTTGGAGTATGAGTTTCTGGGAAGTTCCCTGTGGAGTGATGGCTTTTGAATCAATATTAAAATGAGTTGTTTTTTTTTTTTTTAACCGATAGCAGCCTAGCAGAGAGAACACAGGATGTGAAAAGGAGAGAGAAATAGAGTTTTACAGAAAATGACGCTAAAAGAAAAAGGTTACACATTGGAGGCAAAATGATGCTAAGTGGAGCCGCTAGGCAGCTATGACATAGAAATTGGAGGACTCAGAATATCACCATCTTGTCTGATGCCTGAGATCCAAGTCTTCACATTGTATTTCCCAACATCAGAATCTGAGCATGTGGCTCAGTGGCAGTGTTCACCTGGCATGATGCAAGGTCCTTAGTCCAATTCCCAGGATGAGGTGTGGTGTTGAATAATGTGCTTTACGTAATCTTGGGCAATTTTCATTCTTGAGCTATATAGAAAAACCCTGCTTGAAAAATGCTCAAGTGTTGTGTTCTCTTGCACGAATTTCTTTCTCGACTTTGCTTTATTTCAGTTTAATCTTCTATAGGTACATTACACTATAATGGGGAAACTCTTTAAGCCATTAGAAAAAATTTTTGGTAGCCCTCTTATTTTCTTCTATTATCGTATTGTGTATCCAAAAGTCTAAGCCATATATTGTAGAAGTCCTCAAAGTACATAGCCTTGTCTTTGTTCTAGATTTAATTAATGGGAGATTGGTTGACATTTTCAACATTTAAGATAATTCCGGCTATGGATTTATCATATGGATTTATTATATTGAGGTGTGTTATTTCCATCCCTATTCTTTCTAGAATTTTTATCATAATGTTGGTATTGTCAAAGAACTTTTCTATCCCCATTGAAATGATCACATAATTTATATATTTGAGTATTTTTACATTGTATTTCTTTTTAAAAAAAATGTGGATGTTGAACCATTCCATCTGCAAGCATTTTTTGAGGATATTGTTTTTATTTGTATTGATCAGAGATAAGGGTACAGAGTTTTATTTTGTTGCTACATCTTTTCCTGGTTGGGATCATAGAGTAATACTAGGACTGTAGAAGAAATTTGGAGGTGTTCTTTCAACAAGAATATAATTGCTTTAGAAGTGTTGGTTGTAGTTCTTCTTTAAAGATCTAGTAAACTGTTGTTGTGAGTCTCAAAAAAATGAGTTTTTTTTTCCATAAAACTTTTCTCAAAAGGATTCTACAATTCTGTCTATTCATCTTGAATAAAAGCAGGATGTTTAGGTGAAGTCTACGTAGATCAGTGTAAATGGAACTCCTGTTTCAATGCAGTGTAGTATACTGTGAGGACTGTGGCTGTGTCCACCTTAAAAACTCCAAGTGGCTCCCTAGTGATGGGGACAGGGCCTGCCCCTGACATCATCTGACTGGCCTGCTCGTTGATCACCTCCCCCTGAGGGGGCAGCAGCCCTACCAGGCCACGGTAGAGGACAATGCAGCCACTCCTGATGTGATCTGATAGACTAAGATCAGAAGGAAGGAGAGGAGGACCTCCCCTATCAGTGGACTTGGGGAGGGGCATGCATGCAGAAAGGGGAGGGAGGGTGGGATCAGGAGGGGAGGAGGGAGGGGCTTATGGGGGGATACAAAATGAATAAAGTGTAATTAATAAAAAATAAAAAAAGTTTAAAAAAACTACAATGAGATTTAAATTAATTAAAACAATTAAATTATTTAGCCTAGTTATTCATAAATACACAACATATTTAACATATAATTAAAGTTATTTGAATATATTATTACATTAACAATAACATTCCTATGAGGAAAGTATATAAACATTTTTTAAAAGTACCCTGAGGCTGAGCATATAGTAACATATACCATTAGTTCCAGCACTTAGAAGGTAGAGGTATGGGAGCAATCTATGATTCCATGTTGTCTATATACCAAGTTTCAGGCCAGCTGAGCTACAAAGTAAGACCATATCTCAACACTAAACTAAACTAAATAAATGAACTAAAACCCAAACTCCTCAAAAACAATCCTCCCAATAAACAAGAACAATAACAACAAACAGCATAAGTAAAAGTTAAAAACAATCAAAACAACAAAAAAAAAACATAAATAGCCAACACATACAAGGAAACAAAGGTATGTACCTTTTGCTTTTAACTAGAGTTAAATGAACAACTTTATAATCATGATTTCCTTACATTTATAGTCATATGAGGAATACTGTCCCATCAACTATGTTATGGTCACACCATATGTGCCAACATGTAACAATAAACCATAAGTGATATCACATATGGAAATATGAATAGGAACTCTGGTCTCCAACATTCCAAGTTTTGAATAGTAAACCGGAACTGCATTGTCACAATACTGTGAACATCTCTTCCTGTATATAGGATATATAGGAGAGAGGGAAAATATAAGGGAAGAAATGTGAGAGAATGGGGGAAGGAGGAACTAACAAGCTTCCTGTTTTGAAAACATAAAGATTTGCTAAATTTTCTGTTTCTTAGAGCATTTGTGAAAGGAATGGTAAACACAACGAGAAGACTGCAAGTGGGTTTGTGAATATACAGATATTAGGTATTGAATAAAGTCACATTATTCTATGTCATTGTAATGCATGGTGTACATTGTATTCAGCTTCATAGGCATTTCAACACAGGCACACGACTGAGTGTCATCTTAGCAGACTTGCAGACAGCTTTCTGATCATTAGAACTCAAGTTCACCTGACCACTGGTTTGCAAAGGAAATTACTTGCTTTCTGAAAGTCTTCCCTTGATCTGAGTTTTATTTCCCAAAGCTGAATCACTCACTTAACTAGAAAAAAGTAAGAATGTCCATTTTCAATAGCTTATAGGAGACACACAGTATGCCATGAACAGCTGACATTATCTGAAGGCTTGTGATGAAAGCTCACCTAACCTAAAGAGACAAGAGTGTCTTTGCCTTTGGAATCTTATCTAATACCTAATAAGAATAAATACTTAGATGCAGACCTAGCATACCTCCAAAGCAAACAGATCTGAAATGAACAGCATTTTTCTGTAAAATGACTGGAAGGATAAAGATATAATGTTATTTTTCAGTTGCAAGAGTATTAAAAATACAAAAAGCTTGATGACCAGAAACAACAGAATTTAATCACGTTGTACTTCGTAATTCATTCAAGCAGTTCAAGTGTTTACATGCTTATTCCTGTCAACCTAGGGTGATGGACTTTAATGTAGAAAGCTGTGTTCTTGCAGTCATAAAATCATGTCCACTGAGCTGTGCCTCAATGCAACAAAAGCTGGCACCTGTGAAATTTTTTTTTGTTTTTGTTTTTTTTTTTTTTGATTTTAGTTTCTATGAGTCTTTTGATTTTATTGTTTAGATTGCCTATTAAGAATTATATAAACTATTTAAGGTGCTTTTTAAATATAATTCAGTCTTAGAACCAGACAAACATTCCGAGGCACCCTCAGAGTATGTAATTCTCCATAGTCCCTCCCTTACTTAGATTTATAGCAGATCTGAAAAACATAATGAAGCTCATCTTTCTATACTATTACAGTTTATATGCTAGAATTATTTTAAGTCTTTACTTACATTTTCAATAATGTTTCGATTCCTTGATTATGTTTTTATTGTATATTGTTAGTTTAGGCTTAAAGTTTTTATGTGTGCATCTGTGAGAGTTTAAAGGTTATGCATAAATAGATGGAGAATAATTGTTTCATTATATATACATTTATTATCAATTATTTGTCTGACAGAAGGTTTGTGTTTAGAATACATAAGGTATATACAAGAGGTTCAGCAAAGAAACCAGTGAAATGGATGTTCTGTGATTAGGGGAGTAAGGTGTTTTATTGTGTATAAGAGAGAGCAAACATTCACAGGCATCTGGAGTAGTCCAGAGCAGAGAGAAAAAGAAGCAGACTGTACGAGGCCAGGGTTGTCTCCAAGAGAAGGGAGAAAAGCAGAGAATAATAAGAGATAGAATAGTGAAGAATAGTGGGGACAGGGAGACAAAGCTTGCTGTCATAAAGAGAGTGTGGTTAAAAGCAGCCTGGGCCAGCACCCAGTGCAGGACAAGTTTGGAAGGTGAGAAAGGTCAAGAGGCTAATCATTGTACAAGAGTCACTGTGAACAGCAACTGAGGTAGCCTAGTGGTCAACATGGGCTTTGATAGGCACCACAGATAAATGTCAATGGAGAGTGTAGGGCTTTTTTGCAAGAGGCATGGGAAATGAGTTATTTTGTTGAGAGGGAACTATTTCACAACTTCTTGAGGAATGCTGCTTTTTATCTAACCACCAGAAATCCATCTATAATCAAGCTTGAGCTGGGCCAAGACTACCATTTCTGGACATATGCACTTCCTGAGACCTAACACAAGGAACTCAAAACACTCAGAAAACAACCCAATTAAGAATTGGAGAGTGGAATTAAATGATAAATTCTCAAAGAAGAAACAAAGTTAATAAAAAATAATTTTGAAAGGTGTTTAATATTCTCATACATCAAGGAAATGCAGATTTAAAATACTTTGAGATGTTATCTTAATCAAGTAAGAATGTCTAAGATAACAAATACACAAACAAACAACAGACATGACATAGATATTGGTGCGACTAGTTCAGTCACAATGGAAATCAGTGTAGAGATTCCTCAGAAAACAAGAAATGGTTCTGCCATATGATCCAACTGCACCACTCCATCGTATTTTCATAAAGTACTCTATTTCCTATTACACAGATAGTTGCCCATCCATGTTCATTGCTGCTCTATTCATAATAGTGAGGAAATGGAAAAGCCTAAGTAAATATCAGCTGATGAAATGGATAAGGAAACTCTTAGCACACACCTAATGGAATATTGTTCAGATGTTAAGAACAATGATATTATGACATTTTCAAGAACATTGATGGAGATGAAAATAATCATTCCAAGCAAGGTAATCCAGAGCCAGGAAGACAAACAGCATGTGTCCTTTCTCATGTGTGAATGCTAGCTTTAAACCTTAAATTTATGTCTTATATTGGAGTACTCAGAGAAGCCAGAAAACTAGAAAGGAGCTGTGGAAGTGTGATTTAATGCAAAAAGGGATAGAATACAATTGGTATGAAGTGAAGAAGGGAGTAATAACAGGAAGGCTTAAATGGAGTGGTGATGAAGTACACTAAATACCTTTGAAACAGCCATTTTTGAAAGATACTACTGCAGAAACTTCTGAAATTACATGCTGGAACTGGATCATAAATTTCAGATATTGGTAGAATATGTCCACAATTCTTTGTGCCAGTATGCCACACATGCAGTCATGATTTATTTTGTGCATTATTCTCCATCAACACTTTCTCTATCACTTCTGTAATTATGGAAACTTAATAAAGCTTATTGCTTAAAGCTTTATAAGTGGTGTTCATCAACTACTGTGTCCTAAATATTCTTGTAATGACTGACTTCAAGCTTCTGACCTATTAAAGAATATAGAATCAGAAAAAAGTATATATTGGCACACAGCTATGTCTCTACCATATAGAATCCAGAACGTTAAATAGTTGAAAATATGTGTATGTTAGTTATATTAAGTAAAGAAATAATCTTTGAGTACTTCATACAACTACAATTAAATGCATAGCAAATATGATTATAGTTTTGTTAATGGCTAAATGGTGAGCTGAAATAGAGTTAATTAAAGCTCACCCCTTTACCTAATAATTCATCACAGAAAAAATTGTTTTGGTTTATTATTTCCCTTTGGGTAGATTAATACAACACTGGGTCAGACCTGTGTTTGAATGTGATGTTACTTCAGCATATACTATTTTTGATATATTATTTGTTCCTTCAATAAGAGCTAATAATAGCCTCAATTTTATATGATATTTAACAAATAAAAGCTAATGATAATTACGCTTGTTATCAAATACAAAATAGACTTAAATATGATTTTATAGTAAATAATTAGAAAAACCTACTTCTATACCAATTAATAACTCATCCCGTGGAATAAAATTTAACAACTTTTGTATACCATTGGAAAAAAATTGAATTTTTGCATGGCATGGAAACATGAGACTTAACATGCTGTCTTGAATTAAGTCTGTGGACCTTCAGTTTTATGATAATCTGAGGGTGATACTCTGTGTGTAGAACCTGAACTCTAAATTTGGTTCCAAGCCCGAGATGATTCAGTCACACAATAGCAGGCTTAAGCAACTGACACGTGGTGCATGATGTGTCGCTGAGCTGTGACGTTTGGTAGGGCATCTATGTATCTTAAAGATATTTTGGACATGTGACAGGGGAAGAGAGTGCCGAGGTTCCTCTTGCTGAGGCCATTTCAGGTTTAATTAGAATTTGCTCTTTCTGATGGAGAATCTCACGGAAAACTACCCAAGTCTATTCTATGACTGGAGACTAAGAAGTCCCAGTTAACTTATCTTAGCTTCTGTTAAACATTTAGTTTGCACGCTCCTCTCCACAGCTAACAGCTTAGTTGAGCTGCTGTAAAGCTGCTTCTGCAAACCTCCCCCTACAGCTGATGAGCAAGATAACAGGTTATGGTTTCTGCAACTAAAAGCTCATTGGTCTAAATGTTTGGACTACACTGAGGTACCAAATACCCTAGTGGATTCTCAGCAGGCTGGAATAAAGTATTTTAATTGGCTATAAATGGTGTTGGGGTGGTCATCTCTGGTAGGATACCCCAAACTGGATATATAATATTTTTTAGTTTGTGTTGGTTTAATCAAGGCATAATTTTGTCCTAAAGCTGAGAAATGCTTATATCCTTACAATATTTTTCTTCTTTTGATTTAAGAGATAAAATACTTTTTTAAAATTAAATTTAGTAAGTACATAAGGCTATAAAGTATAAGGGTAATTGTTTTCTTTTCAATGCAGATGAGAGTAATGATTCAAGATTAATATAAGTGTAATTTTATTCAGATTGAACTCAGGAAGAATAAAATTAAAGAGCTGAAAATGTCATTAGAAGATTTACAAAATTGTCTTACAATTTGTCTCCTATAAATTTATAAATAATAACATCTTATTATGTGCCTGCATTAATGTTCCTGTAGAGAATTCCTGATGCTCTATAAAACCTTTGTTTTGTAATTTTCTTTTCAAAGCCTTAGCTATATGTATAGTTTCATTTTCTGTTTTAAAATAAATCAATGTTTTAAAACAAAACTACAGAAGTAATCATTCCTTCTGTAAGTATTACATTAAATGAAAAATGATTTATTTATTTTTTATCCTGGGAGACCAGCTGGTATAGAGAAAAGAAGTATTAATTTGATATTAGACAAAACAATATTTATTTTTTTTTCCAGTCTTAGGAAAACAGATTAGAATGAAAGTGCTTTGGAAATTGAGCATATTCTTTTCTTAGTAGGATCTGAAAACAGAGAAATGGTTCTTCCTTCCACAATCCAGAATGAAATCTAGCTGCATCTTGCCCATCCAGCCTACTGACTTGGGTTTACAGACAAATATATGAGATGCTGCCTATAGGTGCTGTTGTATAGACTGAAAGTTAGTTTGGCTGTGCTTTCATAAACGTATTCAATTTCTCTAGACCTGTGGCTATTAATCTTCAGCAATTTAAAATAAGTATTCGGGCAATTCAGAACAACCTTATCTGTTACCTAATATTTATGTGATTCATTATGGTAGGGCCATATATTGACTTCTGCATTTAAGCAAATGTTTTATCTTTTGTACTTTGAAAGAATTAACTTTTACTGTTAATATTGTGCTTTTTCTTCTGCCTGTCATTGTGGGTATATAGGGGGAGCAGCCTTACCAGGCCACAGAAGAAGACAATGCAGCCATTCCTGATGTGATCTGATAGACTAAGATCAGAAGGAAGGAGAGGAGGACCTCCCCTATCAGTGGACTTGGGGAGGGGCATGCGTGAAGAAGGGGGAGGGAGGGTGAGACCAGGAGGAGGAGAAGAAGGAGGGGCTTATGAGGGGATACAAAGTGAATAAAGAGTAATTAATAAAATAAGATAAAATTAAAAAAATTATCTCCTTACAGTACCATGATACTAGAATAATTGTTTATGATACCTTCTAAGCAATAATTTCTCAATATCCTAATTTGAGAAATTAACATATAAACAGTAAGATTTACAAATTCTTTTTTGAGTATTTACCATGTTTAGTCATTGGACCCTGGTCCTCTGGAACAAGAGCAAAGGCTTTTAACCATAGAGCCATAGCTCCAGCCCTTGTGTACCACAATTTAAGTACTTCCAACGTACACTTTTCTCATAATGAATACTCTTTGTCCACCAATCTGACTAGCTGTATAATCTGCTAGTCTCGGATCTAGCTAATGCATTCTGTGTTAGTGAAATGTTGATCTGCTCTAAGTCTATGCACAGGCTGTCTAGGGCTATTTGCAAAAGATCAAACCTGGTATTATTTTGCACTAGATCCTTGTATTTATTTTACTAAAATCTTTAATTACTCTTTACATTAAATTATAATATGTAGTATTTTTACACCATTTAATCTATTTTTCTAATTTTATCAATTTTGTTTGTAAAATAAATTTATAAATAGCACTGAATCATTGCTCAGTTAAAATAATTAAAAGGTGACAGTGTGTGATAAAGCAAGGAACCAAACAGCTCTCAGGCATGGGTCTGAATTCAACAGAGGACACTGGAGTGAGGAGAGAGAGTGAATAATTTCTCTTACCATTCTGTGGGCTGGGAAGGAGCCTTTAAAAAGCAAATTGAAGGAAGAAATGGATGATTCTGATTTTACTAAAGGATTGATTCTCTGGAAGCAATGTCACAAATCAAGTGGTTTTAATGGGCAGGTGATTAAGGATGACAGGCTGTACAAATAGATATTTCCCTCCTATCTGTAGACTATCAGTAATAGTCACCCACAAAGGATGGAACCCTGTTTTATTTGCCACTTTCTTTAGACTCTTTGGGGGAGAAGTTGGAGATAACCCTGAAGGGATCAACAGAGCTGTCCCAGCAGGAGCTTATGGAACCATAGTCAATGAATCATCATAGCACATACAAGGTGCTCAAACATATCCAGAACAAATAATCAGTCAAGGCAAAACACACAGCCAATGTATACATTGAAGTTACTTCTAAAGAGCCCCAGGAGAGATGAGGCTGAGAATAGATGATCAAGTAGGAAGGGACAATGTGCATTTAAAATCTGGCTTTGGTTTGCTTGTCTGATCTATTTGAATCCAAAGAGTGATTGCACTACGGTGAAAAAAATGACTAATTCTGCATTCATTGCAAGCAGAGCATGGAGAGGTCCTGCCTATAATCCCAATTCCTGATCAGTTGGAGTAAATTTTTATATCACAAGATGAGAGTGAGTATGAATGATGACTTTGGGGACCTTGTGAGACAACTATTTTCCACTCTATTGCATGCTACTGTATGATTTTCTTTCTTCAATCTTGGATAGTACCCATAGTGTGCTGAGAAAAGCAGGGCATCACATGTTATCAACACCCATGGCCCTGCAGCCACCAGGCTTTCATAGCATGAACATAATGATGACAAGTTTGTTTTACATATCTTAGATCCAGCCATCATGAAGGAAGGAAAAAAACTACATGCTTTAGTACCTTTGTTTGTGTTAAAATCCATTATTTCTTCTCCTTATTTCACTTCGTAAATTGTGATGTCCAGTATTTATGCTCATTTATTCATTCAAGTTTTAAGTCAACACAAATTAAAACAGAATTGATTTATGTTAAGGAAAATGTAATGCTTATGGCGACTTGGTCACATTGATTTTGCAAATATAGCATTACTTCTGTCATATGAGATAGTGTGGAAAGCATGCATTTTTCTCTTCTCTCAATTCCCTGTAGCTATTCCCATAAAATGTAGACAGCTTTGATCGCTACACAGAATCAAAGTAGCTTTTCTGGGAAACCCCTTAAAAATAATGTTCTGGTAAAGGGAGATCTGTTTTATCCAGTGGGGTGTCACTGGGTGGCATATTGACCACCCTCCAGGACAGGTCCCATTTACATGAATAGTTAGCCATCACAAAATAGACTGCATGCTTAGTTTTTATTTTCTTCCTTTTTTTGTAGGCTTTTTGTATTGTTTTGACATCTTTTGCATTATGGGGTTTTGTTTGATTTTCACTTAAGTGTTTTTGTAATTTTGAAAGAGAGAAAAAGATCATAGAGTTGGGTAGGTGTGGCGATAAGATCTGGGAGGATTTGGGGGAGGGGAAACATGATTAAGTTATGTTGTATGAAAAAAGCTTTAAAATAAAAATATAGTCCTAGACATAACACAAATAAGTTAGAAATAGAATCAGTAATGCTACTTTCGTATCAACAGTTTTGAATCCTAAATGAGTTTAATGTAAAACAATAGGCCAACCCTCCTAGGGAATCAGCATAGTGTGAGTCACTTTCAGAACTCGAACTTTACTTTGTTTATACTTCTATAGTTGACAGCTCTATAGATTTGAATAGATTCTGGTTTATTATTACTGCTTTTAATAAGGTTTTGATATGGAATTAATTCAGAATTTTTGATGGCACTTTTGAAAAAACTATCTGCTTATTATGAAGTGATAAAGAGGCTCACCCCAGAAGAAAACTTGATTTCCTTCAGGTTGATTATGATGTATGGAACACCTAACATTTATGTCATGTATGTCAACAACTACAAAACAAAGATAGTAATAAAGTTTTTTATTTTAATTTGATGTAAAATGGTACATAGGTCAAAATAAACACTCATTAAATTTGAATGTCATATTCTCTTCCTTGCCATGAAAATATTTGAGTGGATCAAACATGAAAGATTTGTTTTTAATGAACAAAGAAACGGAAACTGTTTTGTTATCCACAAGCTTTATCCTGCAAGCCTCACTCATTTTGTGTTTCTTTGCACCTGGATAGAAAAAAAAAAAAAAAAGAAAAGAAAAGAAAAAGAGGCCTTCCTTGTCCTGTTACTTGTTTTCTCCTACATCCAATGTCTATCCCATTTGTCTTTCTAAGTGAGGATTGATCATCTTACTCTGGGTTCCCTTTCTTGTTTATCTTCTTTAGGTGGATAGATTTCAGTATGTTTATCATATCTTATAGATCTATATAAGCGAGTATATACCATGTGTGTCTTTCTGCTTTTGGGATACCTCACTCAGAATGATCTTTTCTAGATCCCACCATTTGCCTGCAAATTTCATGATTTCCTCTTTTTTGATTGCTGAGTAGTATTCCATTGTGTAAAAATACCACAATTTCTGTACCCATTCCTCCATTGATGGACACCTGGCTTGTTTCCAGGTTTTGGCTATTACAAATAAAGCTGCTACAAACATGGTTGAGCATATATCCTTGTTGTATACTTGAAAGTCTTTTGGATATATGCCTAGGAGTGGTGTAGCTGGATCTTTTAAAAATATTTTTAAAAAATTTATTATTTGTTACATTTTATTAACTCTATATCCCACTCCCTCAATCCCTCCCAATCCCACCCTCTTTCATCTCCTCCCTGCCCCTTTCCAAGTCCACTGATTGGGCAGGACCTCCTCCCCTTTCATCTGACCCTGTTTTATCAGGTATCTTCAGGACTGGCTGCAAACTCCTCCTCTGTGGCCCAGCAGGACTGCTCGGATCTTGAGGAAGCACTATTCCTAATTGTCTGAGAAAGCAGGCCTAATACAGAGGGCCTCTGAAAGACTCTACCTAGCAGCGTATCAAAGCAGATGCTGAGACTCATAACCAAACCTTTGGCAGAGAGCAGAGAATCATATGAAAGAAGGGGGAGTTAATATGACCCCGAAAGGACAGGAGCTCCACAGGGCCAAATATATCTGGGCACAGGGGTCTTTTATGAGACTGTTTCTCCAACCAAGGACCATGTATGGATATAACCTGGAACCCCTGCTCGGATGTAGCCCATGGTATCTCAGTATCCAAGTGGGTACCTTAGTAAGGGGAACCGGGACTATTTATGATATGAACTCAATGGCTGGCTCTTTGACCTCCCTCCCTCCAGAGGGAGGAGCAGCCTAGATAAGCATCCTAGATAAGCTAGGATCAGATGGAAGGGGAGGAGGTCCTCCCCAATCCGTGGACTTGGAAAGGGTCAGGGAGTAGATGGGGGAAGGAGGGTATGATTCGAAGGGAATGAGGGAGCGGGATACAGCTGGGATACAAAGTTAATAAACTGTAACTAATAGTGAAAAATAATTTAAAAAGAGTCCTTTCTTTATTTCAGTTGTGCCCTGTTTTCTGTATTTTTTTCCCATCAAAATCTCCCCAAAGACTTGTTGTGCTTCCTGTTCTAACTTCTTTTCTGCCAAATGCTGTGTCAAGCATTTGATGCCATCCCAATCAAAATCATTCTCTGTGCACAGGAGGCAATCCTCAGCTTCACTATGCATGAAAAACCATTTCATCCCACTGACACCACCTCTTTGCTCAACAGCTTTCTTCCCTTGGTTTCTGCGATGCCTGAGACAGCCAGAGAAATGGCCATTACAACTCAGACTTCCTCTTCCTGAAGAGGAAAGGGCTGTCTTGTGAGTGGGTTGCTCAGTCTCCTTTTCCTCAATGCTTTCCCCTTTAGGCAGCACAGTTAAAATGAGAGAATGAGAAGGGAAGTGCCTGAACATGAAATAAATTTGTCTGATATTTTTCTTAGTAAACACCAATACATGAACATGAGAAGAACTGATAGGAGTAAACTTCCATTGCAATATTCGTTTTTCCTCTTAGCCATTCTGATGTGTGTAAGGTGAAATCTCAGGGTCCTTTTGATTTACATTTTCCTGATGACTGAGGACGTTGAACATTTCTTTAAGTATTTCTCTGCCATTCGATATTCCTCTATTGAGAATTCTCTGTTTAGCTCTGTACAGAGTTAGCCCATGGCAGTTCTGTGTCCAAGTGAGTTCCATAGTAATGGGAAGAGAGACTGTCTCTGACATGAATTGATTGTCCTGCTCTTTGATCACCCTCCCCTGAGGGGGGAGGAGCCTTACCAGGCCACAGAGGAAGACAATGCAGCCACTCCTGATGAGACCTGATAGACTAGGAGCAGAGGGAAGGGGAGGAGGACCTCCCTTATCAGTGGACTGGGGGAGGGGCACAAGTGGGGAAAAGGGAAGAAGGGTGGGATTGGGAGGGGCAGTGGGAGGGAGCTACAGCTGGGCTACAAAGTGAATAAACTGTAATAAATAAATAAATAAATAAATAAATAAATAAATAAATAGAAATATTAGCACTTCCTCAAAACTTCAGTAATTGGCACGTTTATTCCAGATGGATAAAAAAAAAAATAAAAATTAAGTGAAATGATTTGTGATATCTTTAGCCATTCTGAAGAATAGTTCTGGCTTTAGAAATAGTTCTGAAGAATAGTTCTGGCTCTGATTTTTATGAAGGTGGATAGAAGACATTTTCTTCTACTGTTATACTAAAAGTATGAACCATTCTTCATTAACAAAGAACTGTACACCTTTTCTTTGTTCTTTCTTCTTTCGGGATTTGATTTTTTTTATTATCTTAATTTTCTTAGACAAAAGTCCTCTTTTTAATTGCTTGTGGAATTAGATTAAACAGAATAAAACTTTGAATTATTTGAAAATATTTTGAGGTTAATGAAAAAATACCACAATTAATTCATACATTTCAAGGCTAATTAAATGTCCATTCAATTTCTAAACATTTCTTTGTAGGGGGCATTTGAATTTTCTAAAGAAAACAAATACATAGCTTATCATTAAACACTTTGCACTAAAGCTTCAGAAGTATCCTTTTTTATGTGTTGACTTTCATGTTTAATTATTACAAAGCAGTCAAGATACAATTAATTTTATTGATTTTTCTTGAAATGATTATCTCCTAATTTCATCACATTTCATTCAGTTCAATTTTCCTATATCTTATACTCCATTATGCTTATTATTGTCTTCATTATGGGTAATCTATTTATCACTTAGTTGGATAGAGCTTGGGGTATTCTAATGCCTTTATAATCCTTAATTTAAGTTAGTTCATATATGAAAAATGTGAGAGTTAAGCCAGTCAATACAATTTTAATGCTCTAGATAGACAGATAACACATTTCTTTTTAGCTCACACACATCTCAGTTTCTATATGGGTTTTCCAGTGAGGGGAGAAGAGACAATTTCTGACATAAACTCAGTTGTCTGTTCTTTGATTACTTCTCCCTGGTGGGGCAAACCTAGCCAGCTCCCAACGGAAGAGGCTCCATGCAGTCTGATGGGACCTCATAGGCTAGGGTCAGAAAGTAGTGAAGGAGGACCTCCCTTATCACTGGACTAGGGAAGAGGGAAAGCAGAGGAAGAGGGAGGGAGGATGAGACCTGGAGGAGATGAGGGAGCAGGCTACACCTGTGATACAAAGTCAATAAATTTTAAATAATAACAATAAAAGTAATAATTTTTTACATGAAGTAATTTATTGATATTGGTTAAGATCCATTATATACAGGTAGAAACCATCAAAATTGTAAAAGAACCATTAAGAATATAGATATCATTTTATAGACAAACAACTTGAAAATTTTTAAATAATATATAATTATGAAAAAAGGAAAACACAAATCATTCTATCAAACATATTTCAAAGTTTTAATAAGTCTGCTGTGCATATCATCTGTTGAAAAAATCTGTTTGATATAGTTACGGAGTTTTAACAGTATTAGGTATAAGATAAAAATGAAGTCTTTTCCTCTCATGTTGAAAGAGAGAGGAACCAAGACAATTGTACTGTGAATGTATACATTTTGAAAAATAACTTATAAATCTAGCACAAAGACAGAAAGTTGAGACTGCAAATGGTTCTGTAAACCATCAAAGCAGATGCTGAGACTCATGGACAAATTTTAGGCAGAGTGCAGGGAATCTTATGAAAGAAGGGAGGGTAGAAAGACCTAGAGGAGACAGGAACTCCACAAGGAGAGCAAGAGAACCAAAAGACTCTGGGTACAGGGGTCTTTTCTGAGACTGATACTCCAACCAAGGACCATGCATAAAGATAACCTAGAACCCCTGCTCAGACGTAGCCCATGGCAGCTCAGTCTCCAAGTGGGTTCCCTAGTAATAGGAACAGGGACTGTCTCTGACATAAACTCAGTGGCTGGCTCTTTGATCACCTCTCCCTGAGGGGGGAGCAGCCTTGCCAGGCCACAGAGGAGGATAATGCAGCCAGTCCTGATGAGATCTGATAAGCTGGGTCAAATGGAAGGGGAAGAGGACCTCCCCTATCAGTGGACTTGGGGAGGGTTACACGGGGAATGAGGGAGGGAGGGTAGGGTTGGAAGGGGATGAGAGAGGGTGCTACAGCTTGGATACAAAGTGACCAAACCATGGGAGAGTGCAGGGAATCATATGAAAGAAGGGGAGTTAGTATGAAATGGAAAGGATAGGAGCTCTACAAGTACGGAATATATCTGGGCACAGGGCCTTTTCTGAGACTAACACTCAACCAAGGACCATGTATGGATATGACATAGAACTTCTGCTGGGATGTGGCCCGTGGTAGCTCAGTAACCAAGTAGTTTTCCAAAGCAAAGGGAACAAGGACTATTTCTAACAGGATCTCAAGGGCAGGCTCTTTGTCCTCCCCCCCCCCCAAGGGAGGAGCAGTCCTGTTAGGCCACAGAGGAGGACTTTGCAGCCAGCCTTGAAGATACCTGATAAAACAGGGTCAAATGAAAGGGGAGGAGGTCCTCCCCTATCAGTGGACTTGGAAAGGGGCAGGGAGGAGACCAGGGAGGGAGTTGGAGAGGGGGAGGGAATGAGGGAGCGGGATACAGCTGGGACACAGAGTTAACAAATTGTAACTAAAAATAAAAATAAAATAAAAAAAATTAAAAAAACAAAGTGATTAAACTGTAATTTATTAAAAAATAAATTATTTAAAATATGGAATAATAATAGTAATAATGAAGAAATATATATTTGTATTAATTACTTGAGAATGATGTACAATGTATTTTGAGAATATTCAGTCTCGACTCTTCTACCAACTCTTTCCAGATCTACCTTTTACTTCCTCATCCCCACATTTCCTCTTCTTTTTTTCTCTCTTTTTATTACTTATTATTATTTATTACAATGTATTCACTTTGTAACCTGGCTGTGGCACCCTCCCTCATCTCTTCCCACTTCCATCCTTCCTCCCTCTTCTCCATCTATGCCCCTCCCTTATTCCACTAATAGGGGAGGAGATCTGAACCTGGCCTATCAGGTCTCATCAAGACTGGCTTCTATGTCTTCCTCTGTGACCCGGCAAGGCTGCATCCGCCAGGGAGAGGTGATCAGAGATCCTGCCACTGAGTTCAGGCCCAGAGATAGGCCCTGCTCCCCTTCCTAAGGAACCCACTTGGAGCCTGAGTCTATGGACCATTCAGCCTCAAGCAAAATCTGACCTACTACCTATTACTAAATATTACCAATGTCCACATCCACATTTGACCACCTGTTTTTCTTGCAATCAAATGTATTATAAGATTTGCTCTCTTAGCGGTTCCGAAGTATCTCTTGGGCTGTCTTGCTTTTTAAAGGATATTTACCCACATCCTATTGAATGTCATTACTTTTACGTTTATTTCTTTACCGTGTATGTGTGTGGGTAGGTCAGAAGATGTCCTGTGGGATGATCTTTCCATTATGTAGTTTCTCGGGCTTGACCTCAGGTTGGCAGGCTTGGTGTCAAGCATACTTATCTATTGAGACATCTTGCTGGCCCAATTATATTTACTTTCTTATGATTCAGTAAAATTCTCAGTTTAGGTCAGATGCCTAAATAAAACCAGCCATCATCCATCTAGAAATGAAATATATTATCTTTGTTTAGAGTCATGAAGTCTGTCTCTGATACTATTTCTTCAGAATTTTGTAACTACCAATATCCATCATCTGTTACTGCAGCCTAATCCCTCAAAACTTGGTGGCTTGGAACAACCACATTCATTATTTCAGTTTCTGTGAGCTAGGCTACAGGGATTTCCTTGTTGAGTCCTGATTCCTGGGGGTTCCCAAAAGCTTTGAGCAGACTTTGGCTGGTACCACAGTAATTGCAACCTCAACTGGGAGTCTATTTTCAATTTTTTTTTTCTGGTGGTTGCTGGCAGAAGTCAGTTACTTGCAGAGTGTTGGAATGGTGGGCCCAGATGCTCACTAGTTATTGGCTGAAATCCTCTTTCAGTTTCATACCACATGTGTCCTTACAATATGGAGCTTTGTATTATTAAGATTTGAAGCAAAGAAGGTTATAAGGGAAGAATTCCAGCAAAAGCAAATTCACATTTTTAAAAATAATCTGATCATAGAAGCTCTATTCATTTTTTTTTTGTATACTCCATTTACTAAAAGTAAGGCCCTATCCAGCTCATATATAAAGAGCTAGGATCACTGGAGGCCATGTTTGTAGATGTCTGCCTCACTTGCTCAGCTTGTTTTGGATGACTAAACATTAATTTGTTTTTTTGGAATGCAAATACGTTTTGAAGGTGTGACTTCTGACAATAAATTCACTTTCTGCTTTTTAAATAAATATAAGCTACATGACATCATATGAATTCAAATGTCTCTCCTCTCTATCAACATTTTTACTAAAATAATATTGATAGCAGAAAAGAAATAAAGTTCTGAAGGCAATAGACTTGGAAAATGGATTTGGTTTTATTTAGTTGTTTTAAATTGCTAATTGTAGATACCCAAAGGCTTTGAAATTGATCCCAGGTAAATATCCAGAAAATTGAACATGTTCTTTTCAATCAGTTTAAGGCATCCAATTTTTAGTGGAATAAATGACTTGCTAATGAAATAGCTAGGCTTGACATCTTTTGGTCACCTGCTGACTCTTGGTGGCATAGATAAGGTTTGTATTTGTGAACAGTTGAGTGTAAAACCTATATCAATATTAAGAAAAAAAATTGAATCCTCTAAATCTCACAGTAATGTCAAAAGAAAATCCAAGATTTTATTCACGCAAAAATATAAAATACATTTCAAAATTAGTTGATTTTCTCATGTGCTCTGTCTTCCTTTGTTGTATCTGTTTTTCTGAGGTGTGTGGGAGCATTCAGGTATTTAAACCACTCAAATTAAAAAGAATATCCAGCATCTTGGGACAGTTTAGATGCAGTCTCCTGAGAACATCGAAATGGCTTTGTAGAGGCTTTACATCAAGTGGATGAAGCAGATGTTCTGAAAGCTGTCAGCTCTGATCCTAGCGTTAGCTCTGATTTCCACTGTGACTTTCGTAAAGCGTGCGGTATCTATGCATATGCACTTCTCATTTATGAAAAGATGACACTAAAGCATCCATCCTGCTTACCTTAGCTCATGGAATTCATCTAAATCAAATATGAATTATTGTCCCATATTTTCCAATTCAGCGCTGATATTTAAGGGAAAAGTTTCCCACTGTAACTTTTCTCTGGATAGGAAACATTTGGAGTAAAATTTTATGTAGACACGAATTTTCAACATCTTAATGGTGGTAACTTTCAGTAGTATTAAACACTGATTAAGCATAAGCTGCAATTTTCAAATTACTTTTATTGGCTTATAACATTCTGTGATGAAAGAGAAAAATTTCAATGATACAAAGGCAATTGAAGTTAGAGAGTTTTACATTTATGAGAGGGTTAGAAATCAGGAACCATGAGATGGGTAGCTTTTAACAGCTAGAGTGATAAAGGAAGGCTTCAAAATGGATTTGGTGTGTCATTGGAAGAACAGATAGGATTTTAAATTGTGGAGATGATGGCTCAGAACTTTTACTTTGAGGAGAACTGGTCCCAATGTGGCTAGGAGAAATGTAAAAGCTTTGTGCAGAGGGAGAGGGCTGGGTGAGTCACAGTACATGTAAGACACATCTTGCAAAGCACGTTTGTTCCAAGTTATTTTGTGGGCTTGGAGTCAGACAGTGGAAAGTCAGAAGGTGGAATTTTCATGAAACTTTGTGTAGTATGAATACTTATTAAGGGTTCTCAGTGACACAATTAATGAGGGAGGCTGAGTTAGGAAACAGATATAATAAGTCGAAAAGCGGCCCACCACAGTAAGCATGGTCGTCCTTACAGCCAGCTGCTCAGTAAAATGTTAAATGACCAGGCCTAAAAGGAACTTTTAAGTAGGTGACATCACTTTCTCATTAAATTTCTTTGTAATTGATCATTTCTAATATAGAATATAATACAATATATAATATAACAAATATATTAGAGAATTTAAGGTAGAGAATTTTACATTTATGAGAGGGTTAGAAATCAGGAGCCTTTGGTATACAGGAGGGCTTCTGATTTTTTTGAGTTGATTTTGTATCCTGCCACTTTGCTGAAGGTGTTTATCAACTGGAGGAGTTCTCTGGTTGAATTCTTGGGGTCGCTCATATATACTATCATATCATCTGCGAATAGTGACACTTTGACCTCTTCCTTTCCGATTTGTATCCCCTTGATCTCATTTAGTTGTCTTATTGCTCTGGCTAGGACTTCAAGTACTATGTTGAAGAGGTAGGGAGAGAGTGGGCAGCCTTGTCTTGTCCCTGATTTCAGTGGGATTGATTTAAGTTTCTCTCCATTGAGTTTGATGTTGGCTATAGGCTTGCTGTATATTGCCTTTACTATGTTTAGATATGTGCCTTGTATTCCTGATCTCTCCAAGACTTTAAACATGAATGGGTGTTGGACTTTGTCAAATGCTTTTTCAGCATCTAAGGAGATGATCATGTGGTTTTTCTCTTTCAGTTTGTTTATGTGGTGGATTACATTGATGGATTTCCGTATGTTGAACCACCCTTGCATGCCTGGGATGAAGACTACAATGGCCAAGAAAGAAATTAGGGAAACAACACCCTTCACAATAGCCACTAACCACATAAAGTACCTTGGGGTGACACTAACCAAGCAAGTGAAAGACCTATTTGAGAAAAACTTCAAGTCTCTGAAGAAAGAAATTGAAGAAGATCTCAGAATATGGAAAGATCTCCCGTGCTCATGGATTGGTAGGATTAACATTGTGAAAATGGCCATCCTGCCAAAAGCAATCTACAGATTCAATGCAATTCCTATCAAAATACCAACTCAATTCTTTACAGACCTTGAAAAAAAGATTCTCAGCTTCATATGGAGAAACAAAAAACCCAGAATCTCCAAAACAATCCTGTACAACAACAGATCATCTGGAGGTATCTCCATCCCCGATCTCAAGTTGTACTACAGAACAATAGTAATAAAAACTGCATGGTATTGGCATAAAAACAGAAAGGAGGATCAATGGAACCGCATAGAAGACCCAGAAATAAACCCACACACTTATAAATACTCGATTTTTGACAAAGAAGCCAAAACCATTCAATGGAAAAAAGACAGCATCTTCAACAAATGGTGCTGGTCCAACTGGATGTCCACATGCAGAAAAATGAAAATAGATCCCTATTTATCACCCTGCACAAAACTAAAGTCCAAGTGGATCAAAGACCTCAACATAAAACCAGATACTCTAAATCTGTTAGAAGAAAAAGTGGGGAACAGCCTAGAACTCATTGGCACAGGAGACAACTTCCTGAACAGAACACCAACAGCACAGGCTCTAAGAGCAACAATCAATAAATGGGACCTCATGAAACTGAAAAGCTTCTGTAAAGCAAAGGACACTGTCATCAAAACAAAACGCCTGCCTACAGATTGGGAAAGAATCTTCACTAACCCTTTATCTGACAGAGGACTAATATCGAGTATATACAAAGAACTAAAGAAGCTGAAAAGCAGCAAACCAAGTAATCCAATTAAAAAATGGAGAACAGAGCTAAACAGAGAATTCTCGACAGAGGAACATCGAATGGCAGAGAAACACTTAAAGAAATGCTCATCCTCATTAGCCATCAGGGAAATGCAAATCAAACAACCCTGAGATATCACCTTACACCCATCAGAATGGCCAAAATGAAAAACTCAAGGGACAACACATGCTGCAGAGGTTGTGGAGAAAGGGGAACCCTCCTCCACTGCTGGTGGGAATGTAAACTGGTACAACCACTCTGGAAATCTCTCTGGTGCTTTCTAAGACAATTAGGAATAGTGCTTCCTCAAGACCTAGCTATACCACTGCTAGGTATATACCGAAAGTTTGCTCAAGTACACAAAAGGGATATTTGCTCAACCATGTTTATAGCAGCTTTATTTGTAATAGCCAGAACCTGGAAACAACCCAGATGTCCATCAACGGAGGAATGGGTACAGAAATTGTGGTATTTTTACACAATGGAATACTACTCAGCAATCAAAAAGGAGGAAATCATGAAATTGCAGGCAAATGGTGGGATCTAGAAAAGATCATCCTGAGTGAAATATCCCAGAAGGAGAAAGACAAACACGGTATATACTCACTTATATAGACCTATAAGATATGATAAACATAATGAAATCTATACACCTAAAAAAGATAATCAAGAGAGCGGAAATGGGGAAAGATTATCAATCCTCGTGTTGAACGACAGAGGGGATACACATTGAACATTAACAGGAGTCTACTGAGCGCATTTGAAAGACTCTAACTAGCAGTGTTTTCAAAGCAAAGACTCATGACCAAACCTTTGGCAGAGTACAGGGAATCATAAGAAAGAAGGGGAGTTAGTCTGATGAGGAAAGGATAGGAGCTCCACAAGGACCAAATATATCTGGGCACAGGGTCTTTTCTGAGACTGACATGCAACCAAGGACCATGTATGAATGTAACCTAAAACCCCTGCTCAGGTGTAGCCTGTGGTAGCTCAGTAACCAATTGGTTTCCCATAGTGAGGGGAACAAGGACTATTTCTAACAGGAACTCAATGACTGGCTCTTTGGCCTCCCTACCCCCCAAGGGAGGAGCAGTCCTGTTAGGCCACAGAGGAAAGCTTTGTACTCAGTCCTGAAGATACCTGATAAAACAGGATCAGATGAATGGAGAGGAGGTCCCCCCTATCAGTGGACTTGTCAAGGGGCACGGTGGAGATGAGGGAGGGAGGGAGGGACTGGGAGGGAATGAGGGATCGGGACATGGCTGGGATACAGAGTTAATAAAATGTAACTGATAAGAAAAAAAAAATAAAATTCAAAAAAAAAATAAAACTTGAAAAAAAAAAAAAAAGAAATCAGGACCCATGAGACGGCAACTTTTAACAGCTAGAATGATAGAGGAAGGCTTTGAAATGGATTTGGTGTATGATTGAAAGAATATATATGCATATATATTCTTGTACACGTATATGATTACATATGTATATAAATCTTCCTTTTGACAAAATTCAGTTATGTATAAAAGAAAGTAATTTTCTAGATGGTTATATATCATTCTTGCTTTTGATATGCCCCTTAATTTTTAAATAAGAATTTTTTTTTACTATCTTTAGGTATGTGCCTTGTATCCCTGATCTCTCCAAGACTTTAAACATAAATGGGTGTTGGACTTTGTCAAATGCTTTTTCAGCATCTAAGGAGATGATCATGTGGTTTTTCTCCTTCATTTTGTTTATGTGGTGGATTACATTGATGGATTTCCGTATGTTGAACCACCCTTGCATTCCTGGGATGAAGCCTACTTGATCATGGTGGATGATATCTTTGATGTGTTCTTGGATTCGGTTTGCAAGTATTTTATTGAGTATTTTTGCATCAATGTTCATAAGAGAGATAGGTCTGAAGTTCTCTTTTTTGGTTGGATCTTTGTGTGGTTTAGGTATCAAAGTGACTGTGGCTTCATAGAATGAGTTTGGTAGTGTTCCTTCTGTTTCTATTTTATGGAATAGTTTGAGGAGAATTGGTACTACAGGGCAACAGTAATAAAAACTGCATGGTATTGGCATAGAAACAGAAAGGAGGATCAATGGAATCGCATAGAAGACCCAGAAATAAACCCACACACCTATGAATACTCAATATTTGACAAAGAAGCCAAATCCATTCAATGGAAAAAAGACAGCATCTTCAACAAATGGTGCTGGACCAACTGGATGTCTACATGCAGAAAAATGAAAATAGACCCATATTTATCACCCTGCACAAAACTAAAGTCCAAGTGGATCAAGGACCTCAACATAAAACCAGATACTCTACATCAGCTGGAAAAAAAAGTGGGAAACAGCCTAGAACTCATTGGCACAGGAGACAACTTCCTGAACAGAACACCAACAGCACAGGCTCTAAGAGCAACAATCAATAAATGGGACCTCATGAAACTGAAAAGCTTCTGTAAAGCAAAAGACACTGTCATCAAAACAAATAGACAGCCTACAGATTGGGAAAGAATCTTCACCAACCCTTTATCTGACAGAGGGCTAATATCAAGTATATATAAAGAACTAAAGAAGCAGAAAAGCAACAAACCAAGTAATCCACTTAAAAAATGGGGAACAGAGCTAAACAGAGAATTCTCGAAAGAGGAACATCGAATGGCAGAGAAACACTTAAAGAAATGCTCAACCTCATTAGCCATTAGGGAAATGCAAATCAAAACGACCCTGAGATTTCACCTTACACCCATCAGAATGGCCATGATGAAAAACTCAAGTGATAGCACATGCTGGAGAGGTTGTGGAGAAAAGGGAACCCTCCTCCATTGCTGGTGGGAATGTAAACTGGTTCAACCACTCTGGAAGTCAATCTGGCGCTTTCTCAGACAACTAGGAGTAGTGCTACCTCAAGACCCAGCTATACCACTCCTAGGTATATACCCAAAATTTGCTCAAGTACACAACAAGGACATTTGTTCAACCATGTTCGTAGCAGCTTTATTTGTAATAGCCAGAACTTGGAAACAACCCAGATGTCCATCAACGGAGGAATGGATACAGAAATTGTGGTATTTTTACACAATGGAATACTACTCAGCAATCAAAAAGGAGGAAATCATGAAATTTGCAGGCAAGTGGTGGGATCTAGAAAAGATCATTCTGAGTGAAGTATCCCAGAAGGAGAAAGACAAACTTGGTATATACTCGCTTATATAGACCTACAAGACATGATAAACATAATGAAATCTACACACCTAAAGAAGATAATCAAGAAAGTGGACACAGGCGAAGGTGATTAATCCTCATTTAGAAAGACAAATGGGATGTGCCTTGAACTTATGACAGGAGTCTACCACAAAAGGCATCTGAAAGACTCTACCTAGCAGTGTTTCAAAGCAGACACTAAGACTCATAACCAAACCCTCGGCAGAGTGCAGGGAATCATATGAAAGAAGGGAAGTTAGTATGATATGGAAAGGATAGGAGCTCTACAAGGACCAAATATATCTGGGCACAGGGTCTTTTCTGAGACTGAAACTCAACCAAGGACCATCTATGGATATAACCTAGAACTTCTGCTCGGATGTGGCCTGTGGTAGCTCAGTAACCAAGTAGTTTTCCAAAGTAAGGGGGACACGGACTATTTCTAACAGGATCTCAAGGGCAGGCTGTTTGACACCTCCCCCCAGGGGAGGAGCAGTCTGTTAGGCCACAGAGGAGGACTTTGCAGCCAGCCCTGAAGATACCTGATAAAACAGGGACAGATGAAAGGGGAGGAGGTCCTCCCCTATCAGGGGACTTGGAAAGGGGCAGGGAGGAGACCAGGGAGGGAGTGTGGGGTTGGGGAGGGAATGAGGGAGCGGGATACAGCTGGGACACGGAGTTAAGAAAATGTAACTAAAAAAAAAAAAAAAAAAAAAAAAAAAGAAACTCTGTATTTGAGGGCAGTGGAATTGGCCTAGCGGATCAGAGTGCTTGAGGTGCAATAGTGAGGTGCTGAGTTTGCATACACACAAGCCAAGTAAAAACTGGATGTCACAGAGTGAACATTTATGATCTTATAACTCTTACGGGGAATGGAAGGTGGATGCAAGAGAATACTCAGAAGTTCGTGAATCAGCCTGTCTGATGTGTACATCAGGAAAACGAAAACAAGTGGGTTCCTTAGTTAGGGGAACAGGGACTGTCTCAGACATGAACTCAATGGCTGGTTCTTTGACCTCCCCATCCCCGAGAGAGGAGCAGCCTTGCTAGGCCACAGAAGAGGACATTGTCGTCAGCCCTGAAGAGACCTGATAAGCTAGGGTCAGATGGAAGGGGAGGAGGACCTCCCCTATCAGTGGACTTAGAGAGGGGCAGGGAGGAGACGAGGGAAGGAGGGTGGGATTGGAGGGAATGAGGGAGGAGGTTACAGCTGGGATACAAAGTAAATAAACTGTAATTAATATAAAAATAATAAATAAAAAAAAGAAAAAAGAAAACAAACAAAAAAAAAAAAAAAAAAAAAAAAAAAATTTTTTTTTTTCAGGACACAGTAGACTGACTGACCTTCCTTCTGTTCTTTCTTCCTCCTTTTCCCAGTCTCTCCTTTCTTTCTTCCAGGTTTCTGTGGCTTGTCCTTGCAGATTCTTACCAGGGCTTTCATGTTGTTAACTATAACCAAATTTCAATGTTCTTCTTCTTGTTTCAGAAGCATGCCTTTTTGTCCTCCTCCCGTTTTTGTCAGGGGAAGACACAGGATCTCATGCTATTGCTCCTACTGTCCTAAACCCACTATATAGTCCAGATGGGTTCACACTTGAAGTCCCTCTGCCTCATACTCCTGGGGCTGCAATTAGAGATGTGAGCTCAGATACCAGTTTTCAGAAGCTTAATTTTATGTGTAGTAGAAATGTAAATGAACAAATATGGCATTCTTTTTTCATTTTTTTTTCCGTAGTATTTTTTTGTAAATATGGTAAAGTTACAGAAAGTCAAGGTATCTTGTGCAAAAGGAACAGCACACTTGTTCCTATGTGAGTGGTGCTCATTTGGATATTCCAATCCAATTTGTATGTATTTGTACATTTGGTGTATTCAAAGTTTAGATATGTATATGGATTTCACTAGTTACAGTTATCCTTAAAGATCAGTTAGGCAACCTTTAATTCTAGATTTTTGGAAATGACTAAAAAAGGATTATACAAATTTCAGCTGAAACTCTACTCTGAAAAACACAATTCATCGGTTACTGATCACAATGTGTCTGTGAGTCACTGGTCCTCAGAGGTTGTCTTAGTAACATTCAATTGTGATCAAACACCATGACCAAGAGAATTTATAAAAGAAGCTATTTAATTTCAGTTTACAGTTTCAGAGGATTAGAGTGCATGATGACTGAGCAAAGACATGGTGTAGGAACATCTGGGCTTACATCTTGTTCCCCAAGTAGGAGGCCAGGGTCAGGGCCAGGATAGAGTGAGTGAGAACAGGGTGTAGTGTCATCTTTTAAAACCTCAAGTCCTGCTTCCATTGAAACACATCCTCCAATAAGACCGTATCATCATGTAGACATCCAGTTAGACCAGAAACACTTGGTGAAGATACTATCTTTTTTTCCATTGTATGGTTTTGGCTCCCTTGTAAAAAATCAAGTGTCAGGTGTCAGGCTTATTTCTGGGTTTTCAATTTGATTCTATTGATCCACTAGTCTGTTTATATGCCAGTACCATGTGGTTTATTATTATTATTATTATTACTCTTGCTCTATAATGAAGCTTGAGATCAGGGATTGAGATACCTCCTTAAGATCTTTTATTGTACAGGATTATTTTAGCTATTCTGTTTTTGTTTTATTTTGTTTTTTCATATGAAATTCAGAATTGTTCTTTTGAGGTATGTAAAGAGTTGTGCTGGTATTTTGATGAGGATTGCATTGAATCTGTAGATTGCTTTTGGTAAGATGGCCATTTTTACTATGTTGATCCTATTGATTCATGAACATGGATCAAAGACTCAAGGGACAGCACGTGCTGGCGAGGATGTGGAGAAAGGGGAACACTCCTCCATTGATGGTGGGAGTGCAAACTTGTACAATCACTTTGAAAATCAATCTGGTGCTTTCTCAGTCAATTGTGAATAGGGCTACCTCACAGCCCAGCTATACCACTCTTGAGCATATACCGAAAAGATGCTCCTTCATACAACAAGGACATTTGCTCAACTATGTTCATAGCAGCTTTATTATAATAGTCAACATCTGGAAACAACCTAGATGCCCCTCAACTGAAGAATGAATACAGAAAATTGTGGTATATTTATACAACAAAATGCTACTCAAGAATTAAAAACAAGGAAATCATGAAATTTGCAGGCCACAAGTGGATGGAACTAGAAAAGATCATGCTTAGTGAGGTAACCCAGAACCAGAAAAACATGCATAAAATAAATTCAATTTATAAGCAGTTATTAGCTATATAATACAGGATAACCGTAATACAATCCACAAACCTGAAGAAGCTAATTAATAAGGAGGACTTGAGGGAGGATGCTTATTTCTCTTTCAGAAGGGCAAATAGAATAGACACTGGAAGAGGTTGAAGAGAGAGAATAGGATGGGAGCCTACCATAAATGTCCTCTGAAAGACTCCACCCAGCAGGGGATCAAAGCAGATGGTAAGTCTCACAGCCAAACTTTGGGTAGAGTGCAGGGAGTCGCAGGAAAGAGTGGGGGAATAGAAGGACCCTTAACAGACAAGAGCTCCATAAGAAGAGCCACAGAGCCAACAAATCTGGGCCCACGGGGGCCTACAAAGACTGATTCATCAATCAAGGACCATGAATGAAGAGGACCTGTACACCCTGCTCAGATTTAGCCAATAGGTAGCTCAGTCTTCATGTGAGTTCTCTAGTAAGGAGAATAGGGGCTGTCTCTGATGTAAACTCTGTTGCCTGCTCTTTGATCACTTCCTCTTGCTAGGGAGTTCCTTGCCAGGTCACAGATGAAGAGGATGTAGGCAGTCCTGATGAGACTTAATACGGTAGGGTCAGATGGTAAGGGAGGAGGGTTATCCCTTTTGGATAAATAGGAAAGGGGAATAGGGAGGAAGAGAGAGGAAGGACAGAAAGGACAGGAGGGAGAGGGCTACAATTGAGATGTAAAGTGAATAAATATAAAAAAATAAATTTTAATAAAAATACCTTACCACTTTAATATACCTTACAACTTTACCATCTGGGGCCTGAATATTCATATATATATATATATATATATATATATATATATATATATATATATATATATATATATATAAGCTTATGGTACCCTTTCCCATTCAAATCTCTACAGAGGTAAGGTTTCTTCCCTTACAGCTGGATTTCAAACTCCTTCTCATCTATTCATCCACTTGGAATTGTATCACTTATCAGGAAATTAGGAGGCATCTCATTGCTCATCCTATACATATAACTTCTACTTGCTTCAGGAATAGATAAGTGTGATGAATTATACTATTTTGTTAAATATTCATAATTCTCATCCACATGATAGATTAATTTCTTATCTCCAAAACGTTCAGGTAATCCATATAACATTATTTGGATAGGGCCAATGGAATGAAAAGGTGATAATATACGTCACATCTAAGCTATCACTTTGCAGTTAGTATGGTATTTTGAAAACTGATTGATTTATGAGTGAAAATTTATGCCTCTGTGGAAGGAGATGAAGACATAAATGTCTAGGATGCAATTAATATGATAATTATCATTATCACCATCATCTCCATCATTACTATTATTGTCAAAGAAGGATTTTGTATATGTACACATGTCTACAGGGGTACACTCCATATGTTGAAGACAGACGACAGCATCTTGTGTCTTCTTCAGTTGCTCTCCACCTTGGTTTTAGAAATTGGCCTGCTCCTTGAATTAGAGGTCAGAAGATAGATTGGCTGGCCTGTGATCTATATGAATACACCTCTATTCACTCCCTCATTCACACTGCGATTATGAGTGCATACTGTCACACACAGTGTTTAATGATGGCAGTGTGAATGTGAACTCACGGCCTTGAATGGAAAGCTTGAATGGAAAGCATTTTATTGACTGAGCCACCTCCGTAGCCAGTAGAAGGACAGTTTTAAGGTGGAGAGAAGGCATTAGTCAGTCTGAGAGGTCACAGAAGGGGAAGCTTACAGGGTGGTCTTCTGCCATCTGCATCCATACTAGACATCTGCCAGTGATCAGACAGCAGCTATTGGTCAGTGGGCTAACATTCAGGAAGGGTAATTAAAAACAGAACAAATGAGAACAAGACACTAGGGCGTACTCCTTAATCTGTTTACCATGTTGTCTTATTTTTTCCTACTCCTGAATCATTTCTGTCTGATTCTCTTCTAGCTGACTATAGCATAGGACTTTCGAAGTAAATTTGTTCTATCAAAGGGCTCCCTGGTTATAAAATACATCGCCTATGCTACTGTGCATGTCACCATTGGCATGAGCCATGTTGGGAGTGTTCCTTTAACCATGGAGCTAGATGAATAATACATGATGTGGAGCCACAGCTGGAGCAGTGCCTCAGCAAATTATCAGCTCTTACATAACGCGAACAAGAAGTAAATATTTGGTGTAGTAAGCCACTGAGATGTTGAGGTTGTGACTTATATATACTACAGTGACAGCGGAATTGATACTGGGAATGAAAGGCTGCCTAACCCAAAAGACACAGATCCACGTTATTTGTTTTGTTTGCTAGGAAAGAAACAGGAATCTGGGGAAGAGTGACCTGTATTTTCCATGTTCAAAACGTTCTGTAAAAAGCCATAATGGATAACTTGGAAGAGACATGATGACATTATAAATCGAGGTTAGGGTGAAACATTCCATAAAAGAATGCCACTAGCGTGAGCTGGTACTTATCAGCTGCATTTAATAAGGTTTTAGGAGAAAGACAGGGAACCATAAAAGAATTGTCTTTTTAAAGTAAAAGATGTGAAACAAAACTGAAAAAGAATGAGACTTGCATGTTAGGGAATGGAACTTTTTTTTTTCTCATATGTAAAAGAAGATATTAAATTGTGTAAGTTTTATTAACATTAAGATGGTTTTTGAGGGAAATGAATTCCTCAAATATTATGGTATTGATACTGTTTTAAACATTTTGATTAGATTAATGTAGTTCCCCAGAAATACTTGTTGAGGCAAACTGTTTAGGCAAAAAATATTGCTAAAGAAGCTCAAACAAAATTGATTTGAGACAGCTATATATCACAAATTACTTAGCTGTGCTAGCAGAGCATGGACTTGGCTTTTTAGGGTATGTGTGTCATTAGTCCTGAATTAAAATTTGACTGTACATGAAGTGTTCATTAATTTTTCAAGTTCATTATAAGGCTTCAAGTTTGCGAGCATTCATCTGGAAGAAAAAACAATTCTAAATATATAGTAACCTTACACAAAAGAGCTAAAAATAACACCAAGAAAATCCAGGTAGAAATATATGAAGAAAGATGAAAGTTTACAGACACTATCATCACCTCTCTTTCAGTAACAGACTGACTACTAAATCCTAAATCTCTACTGTTGTGATCTGTACAGGCCTATCAAGAAAACTGACAAATTTGCCATTAAACAAGAGCTACAAGCAAGAACATAAATTATCTGTGCTTTTTAGTATAGAGAAAAAAATCAACATGATGAAATATGTCATTTAATAAACTAATGCTGGATAACTTTCAAAGCATCGAGGTCTTACAGAGTATTGTTTTATCAAAATGGAATAAAATAGAGGTAAAAACCTTACATTTTTAGAACATCTATTGGTACTTAAAAAAAAACACAAAAACACCCTCTCTCTTCTCCTTCTATGCCCTTTCCCTTGTTCTCATCATTATTTCCTAAACAATATAGTTTAAAACCAGTCATAAGTCATTTACATGGCACAAGGAAAAAAAAATAGAGATAAAAACCTTACATTTTTAGAACATCTATTGGTACTTAAAAACAAAAGAAAACAAAACAAAACAAAACAAAAACACCCTCTCTCTTCTCCTTCTATGCCCTTTCCCTAGTTCACTGATGGGGGAGGTCCTCCTTTGCTACTATTTGACCCTAGCCTATCTGGTCTCATCAGCACTGGCTGCATTGTCTTCTGTGGCCTGGTAAGGCTGCTCCCTCCCCTATCCAAGGGGAGTTAATCAAAGGGCTGGCGACTGAATTCATGTCAGAGACAGGCTCTGCACTCCTTACTAGGGAATCCACTTGGAAACTGAGCAGGGGGTCTTAAGTTCTTTCTATGCATGGTCCTTGGTTGGAGTATCAGTCTCTGCAGGCCCCACTGGGCCCAGGTTTTTTGGCTCTGTTGGTCTCCTGGTGCTGTGTCTGTCTTATTGCAAAAAAAAAAAAAAAAAAAAAAAAGAGGATAGTTCAGATTCAGTAGTGAAATTTCAGAATTTAATAAAGATAAGCCCATCCAACAAAAAATTATTTCAGTGACCTGGAGAGATGTTTCAGAAGTTAAGAGCATTTGCTGCTGTTACAGAGACTTGGATTATGTTCCCAAAACTAACATCGCAGTTCACAAACATCCATAACTCCAGGTCCATCGTACCCAATGCGTCTTTTGACTTCCACAGGCACCAGGCATGCCTGTGGTACACTACATGCAGACAGAACACTCCTATACATACAATAGAAACAAACATATCTAAATCGGAAACAGAATAGGTGTTTTCAATTAATTTACTGAAGCCACATATTAATAAACAAATGGATAAAAACCTTACAAGGACTTTACATTAGTCTTCATAATCAAAGTAAAATGATAAGTACAAATTTGCTTAACAAAACTCTTGAAAAAATGACAAAACTATCTATGACCAAATTAATGAAGCATTAAATTAAATATGCCAATATAGTATCATGACTGAAAAATTGGCTTAACTTTAAATTCAGTCCGTGAAACTAATCACATAAAGTAGGTAGCCTTTGTGATCGTATTACATACACATTACAAAATGTAATTATCTCTTCATGGTAAAAATCCCATACCTTACAAATAAAAGGAAATCTGTCATGTTTTATAAAAGGTATTCACAAATATCATTCAACACCATAAAACTGGTGAAGTGAACACTTTCAATATGTAAAACACTCAAAACAGAGGTGCTGACAAGCAGTATTAATGAAAATTTCATCAGGCTCTTTCTTTTCTTTTGGTAGAAATTTGAAAGATAAATTGACGTGAAAATGCCAAGCAACTATAATTGCTAAAACAACTTTTAGAAAGAAAATTTATTGTACCTAAGTAACTAATAAGAAATACATGCTAGCACATATGATTTACAGATTTGCATGCAACTTGAGCCAGAGCTGCATGAAAAAACAGTATATGTGTGAACAAGAATATAAATGAAAGCATAGCATGATTAAGTGATCAGCAAAATATAAATTGGAACCAAAAGGCAACATTATTACAAATGATGAAAAACCAAATTACAGCCCAAGAGTTGGTGAGAATTTTCAGTGCCTTAGACTGGTAGAGCGGGTCCTGTATGGCACAGTTGCAGCAGTTGGCAAGTTTCTGATGAACTATTCCTCTTCCACTTTGAGGTACTTATATAACACAAAGGTAGAGCGATTGCTGGAATACGATTTTACTCACATTATTTACGTTATAATATATATTAGCAATAGCCAACATTTAAAACAGTACAAATTTTCATTAACAAAGCAGCTGATAATTCTCTTGTATTCACACAGTGGAATTACCTTCAGCAGCGACTCAGCAATGAGGAAACTTTACCTTGTAAAGAAATGCAATGAAATGAATGAAGCTCTAAACTATGCTCAAGGGGGAAAATCCTAGATACAAAGAGTACATATCGTATGATAAAGGTTGGCAAACTGCTGCTGTAAGACTGTAAATATTTTAGGTTTTATGAGCCATGTAGTCTTGGCAATAATTAGTTAACTGCTAATATAGCATGTAATCAGACAGATAAAACACCAATGAGTTTCACTGTGTTCTAATAAACTTTTATCTATGAAAATAGATGCCAAGTTGGCTTTGGCCCCTAGTTATAGTGCCAACCTCTGCTGTATGATGCTGTTCATAAGTTCTAGAACAGAAGAAACAAATTTATAAGGATAGAATTCAAATTAGCCCTGATCTAGAATGAAAATAAGCAGTAGTTTGCTTATTGTGGGGCAAAAGAGGGATTTGGTCTAAGATGTATCTAGCTTTTTTAACTAGAGCGGTACTTATGTGTGGTATACATTTGGCAAGACTCAGCCTTTTAGTGTAAGAATGTGCACAGGTATGGAGAGAAGAAAAATATCTGTGCATATGAACTTCATTAACGTTTGCATTGCTGGAGAACTATGAACAGGACATGGAGACCCAGACGTAATTTAGACTAAAGAACTGGATATCTGTTTAGGAGTCTATGAATAAGGGTGCAGTATACTTTACATGCCACAATATAGTATGTGCAGTAGAATAATGTTATATTAATGATCGTTTTGTTTATTTATGCTTAATTACAGATTTCTTATTCAGTTATATTTGTTAATGGATAGTAAATTGGGGTGGACAGTCAGTTTCTATATGATCCGAGATGATATTACAAGGAACAAATGTTCTAAATTTTGATTTATATTTATAAGCCAATCATTTACTTCAAGCATATTAATGTTGGCATGAATATAACCACAATTTGGGTGTTAAATCTCTTGAATGCATTGCTTCTAGGCTGGTGAGCTCTTATCCACCAGAAGATGTTTTTATTCTCTACAGTGCCCTTTTCAAAAAGATCAGTTGAAAATGTCGCTGTGTCAAACAAAGTGTGAAAATGCTCACACCCCGAAAACCTGTGGACAAACTTACGTGTGATGACAGAGCAATGAAACTGAGGATACTTGGTATGCTAGGGTTATTTCAGGGCAAATACAAAACAGCAAACATCCTTCAAGAGCAATTATGTGACCCTTGTGATAACACTCTTGCTTAAAGTTGACTGACTAAAAAATATTAGACAGGCTAATATTAGCATTTGCATATAGGAAGCAGAACTTGTCTAAGGAGTCACTTTTATAGCCCTTTTTCCCTATAGCGTGTCAGATAAATTATGGAGCCTGGTTTCCTTGTTAGGATTTTAATATGCCCAAATATCTCACAGTCTCCACAATAAACTTAAAGAATGGCTCCTTTTCTATTCCTAGGCACAAGTCCGTGTTGTGTGGATAGTAGCTCCTATGGCGTTTCAGGGTCCACCCAGAGCCTGCCATCATCCTTCTTTCTCAGAAGACAGTTGAAAGAAAGCCCTTGTGAAAGGGAATTTTCTAGGGCAGGGTACAACCTGAACAACCACTGTTTTATGCAATATAGAGTAACTTCGAGTAAGGACTAGCCAGATCTCAATGCAACCCTTTGTTGCTTTGATGGGGGGGTCAAATGACAATAAGAAAATGTTAATTTTTAAACGTTAGAATCCATTTATAAGGTCTTATAAGGTCTCATCTTTCTCTCCAAAACAAAAGTTAGAATAAGATGAAATTTCATAAATTTGAAAGCAAAAATGTAATTGGTACGATTTTAACATTAACATTAGGGGTATTTTAGGTAAAATATATGTTTATTCTTCATTCTGTTAGTAGAAAGAACCAAAAACTCAATATGTAGGTGTGTGATAAAGAAAAAATGATAAAGCCCCATTTCTTTTTCTATTGATATTTGCTTTTGTAACAAATTTATGATTAAGTGTGAGGATGTACTGTCTGTCTATAAACTTGTCTTAACTAATCCTATCTCTTGCAGAAAATACTAATATAATTTCAGTGACATTTGACTAATCTGAAAATGTTTGTACTTGAGTTTTGGTTATGATTAGCGTCATGATTTATAATGACAATAATTACCTATAATTTTCCTTGTAGAGGGTGAGTAATCCAAATTCATGGAATCGCAAAATAAACTTTGAATCACCAACAAGAACGCCCTTACCTGCCAAAATGCAATACTCATTATTATGGCAAGGGTTCCACAATGCTCAATGCTGCTGATCTAAGGAGCGCATATATGTCTGCACGTTTGTTTTCCTACACTTTGGTCAGAGCAGAAGAGCTCTTCTCTTTACACATAATTTGTGTTTATTCAATAACTGGCTTTTTTTCTTTTTCTTTTCTTTTTCTTTCTTTCTTTTTTTAAAAATCAACCTTAGTAAAGCTTGGGTAGTAATAGGGAAAAATAATAATTACACACACAACACTTAGGTCACACAAACGAAGAATCTGAAATGATTTTGAAATACTTCCTCTGATATGATTCCTAAATTTTCTGTAACTAAATAAAGATGCAGAGTTAAAGAATGCCCTCGCCTGTCTCCGTCTTCATAACTAGTCTGATTTTGCATTTGAATAAAATGAGTTACATACCAGTCCTTGTCCTCTTTTTTCTTCAGCTTTGATCTTGAAAAGCTCGTTCTGTGGGAATGTGAGAACAGCCAAAACTCTGAAATGAGCACATTTAATTAAGTGTGTAGCACTGGTCATCTTTTAGTGAAAATACATAGGTATTTTGTAGAAAAATTTTCATGATTTTCATTGTATTTATCAAGTTGTTTTAGGAAAAAAAAATAACCCTTAAACACAGAGGAAAAATAATTTAGAATATAGTAATAAAAAGGCATACCATAACCCAACAGTATTAAAGCATAATGTTTACCTGAATACATTGACTCTGGAAGAAATTATTTCTACATATGATAATCCAAAAAATTCACTCTTTCTCTGACTATAAAATTCCATTTAAAGTACCAGATTTGGTTGATGCATCAGTCTCTGCAGTCCTCCTGAGGGCCTAGAACCCCTGCTCAGATGTAGCCCATAGACAGCTCAGCCTTCATGTGGGTTCCTTATTAAGAGGAGAAGAGACAGTCTCTGACAGGAACTTGGTTGCCTGCTCCTTGATCTCTTCTCCCTGGTGGGGTGACCTAGCCAGACTATAGAAGAAGTGGATCCAAGAAGTCCTGATGGGACATGATAGGCTAGGGTCAGAGAGTAGGGGAGGAGAACTTCTCCTATCAGTGGACTAGGGGAGAGGGATGGAGGAGGAAGAAGGATGGGGGGGTAGGACCTGGAGGAGATGATGGAGGGGGCTTCAACTGGGATACAAAGTGAATACACTGTAAAATAATAATAATAAAAAATAATAAAATAATAAAAATAATAATGGAAAAAATAAAACACCATATTTCAGGTTTTCTGTACAGAAATCTAAAAAATAGCAAAAATATGAAATTGACATGGCTTTGCAAAATAATTTTCATTTTGGATTTTGTAATAAATATGATTTCCATATCTGTTTTCAGAGGAATAATTTCTTTTTTGTTTTTTTAATTTTTATTAATTACACTTTATTCACTTTGTATCCCCCCATAAACCCTTCCATCCTCCCCTCCCGATCCCACCCTCCTTCCCCCTTCTTCACACATGCCCCTCCCCAAGTCCACTGATAGGAGAGGTCCTCCTCTCCTTCCTTCTGATCTTAGTCTATCAGATCTCATCAGGAGTGGCTGCATTGTCATTTTCTGTGGCCTGGTAAGGCTGCTCCCCACTCAGGGGGAGGTGATCAAAGAGCAGGCCAGTCAGATTATGTCAGAGGCAGTCCCTCTTCCCATCACTATGTAACCCACTTGGACACTAAACTGCCATGGGCTACATCTGTGCAAGGGTTCTAGGTTATCTCCGTGCATGGTACTTGGTTGGAGTATGAGTCTCAGGAAAGACACCTGTGTTCAAATTTTCTGGTTCTGTTGTTCCCCTTGTGGAGTTCCTGTCCTCTCCAGATCTTACTATTTCGAACTTCTTACATAAGATTCCATGCACTCTGCCCTTGAAAAACAAGGAAATAATGAAATTTGCAGGTAAATGGTGGGACCTGGAAAGGATCATCCTGAGTGAGCTGTCCCAGAAGCAGAAAGACACATATGGTATATACTCACTCATATAGACATATAACACAGGATAAACCTACTAAAATTTGTACATCTAAAGAAACTAATCAAGAGAGAGGACCCTAACTAAAACGCTCAATCCCCATCCAGAAAGGCAAAGAGGAAGGACATCAGAAGAAAAAGAAAACAAGAAACAAGCTTGGAACCTGCCACAGAGGGCCTCTGAAAGGCTCTGTCCTGCAGACTATCAAAACAGACACAGAGGAATAATTTCTAATGAGACTCTGTTGTGTAGGTGTGTGCCAACTGAAATACTTAATTACACATGGTTAGTCAAAATATGGCTGTTAGCCTATCATGAAGTGTCACAAGTCTGCAGCTGAAATCAGTTACTTCTGTTCATCTTCTAAGGCAGGTCACACACATGACATTCAATCCTGGGAATGCAACAGAATGATATGGTGAACTTGATAAAGCCCAAGTGTGTAAGTCTACCCACACACTAACTAATTTTGTACGTATTAGATAATGCTCAATATCTTGGAGTTCTAAAGTTCCTAGGTGGTATTGAGTTTTAAATCTTTCATTTATAATATGTTCTTTGCATTTTTCTGCCTGTTCCTTTAAAACTGAAGATACATGCTTCTTAGGCTAATAGCATTTCTTCACATTTAGTGTATATGAGAGGTACAATGAAGAAACTACTATACTGTTCCCTCCATTATGAGAACAGTGTAAGTGAGATTATGAGGTGAAAAAAATATCCAGAGGTATCTGTAAGTGTCACAGGCAAAAAGAAAAGAAGTAAAGTGGCCATGACAATGACTATGGAAGTGGGAGAGTTGGAAAGAATAATGGAGATACAATGAGATAGAGAAAAGAAGGAGAGGAGAGAACCGCAAAATAGAAAGAAAGCAATTGGATAACAAGTAAGTAAACAGGTTATCAGAAGGATGGGTGGCTGCAGGGAGGAATGCCTGTGAGATATAGGGAGTTTAGGGTAGAAGAGGAAGTGAGAAAGATTAAGATGAGAGTTGGCGTTTTAAAAATGAATTTATTTTTAAAAATAATTACAGTTTATTCACTTTTTATTCCAGCTCTACCCCTTCCCTCAACCCCTTCCAATCCCACACTCTATCCCTCATCTCCTCCCATGCCCCTCCCTAAGTCCAATGATAGGGGAGGTCTTCCCCTCCCTTTGACCCTAGCCTATCAGGTCTCATCAGGACTGGCTGCATTGTCCTCCTCATGGTCTGGTAAGGCTGCTCACCTCTCAGGGGGAGGTGATCAAAGAGCCAGCCCATGAGTTTACTTTAGAGACAGTCCCTATTCTAATTACAATAGAACCCACTTGAACACTGAGCTGCCATGGGCTACATCTGTGCAGGGGTTCTAAGGTTATCTCCATGCATGGTCTTTGGTTGGAGTATCAGTCTCAGAAAAGACCCCTGTACCCAGAATTTTTGGTTCTGTTGATCTCCTTGTGGAGCTCCTGTCCCCTGCAGGTTTTTCTAACTCCCCCTTCTTTCATAATATTCCCTGCCCAAAGTTTAGCTATGAGTCTCAGCATCTGCTTTGATACCCTGCTGGGTACAGTCTTTCAGAGGCCCTCTGTGCTGGGATCCTGCCCTGTTGCCTGTTTTCTCCCTCTTCAGATGTCTGTCCCGTTTGACTTTCAGAGTGTGGATTGATCATCTTACTCAGGGTTCTCCTTCTTGCTTAACTTCTTTAGGTGTACAGATTTTAGTATGTTTATCCTATATAATATGTCTAATATCCACTTACAAGTGAATGCATACCATGTGTGGATTTCTGCTTCTGGGATACCTCACTCAGGATGATCTTTTCTAGTTAACACTATTTGCCTGGAAATTTCATGATTTCCTAGTTTTTAAGTAGGAACTGAGGAGCCTGGAGGCCAGCATGGGGTCTGATATACAACCACAGGTACAAGTCAACAGGAAGCCATATATCCCTTCTGCCAGAGACCAGGGAAATGACTCCATTTGGGGACATAATACACATTTTACAAGGAATGCCAGCTATTATCTAACTGCAAGAAATTCTTCCGTAGTCCGGCTTGAGCTCTTTTATGGATATGTGGACTGTCTGAATATAATGCTTAGGAGCATCAGAAAGCCAGCCAAGAGACATGAACTAATCTTTTTCTCATGAGGTTAATTCAAATATACTGTCCAAAATGTTGCTTCCCTTGTGCTCATGTACTGCAGGACTTTATCATAGCTTGCTCCACTGCTGCTACTTCTGATTGATTTTATGATTCCATCAATTTCCTTTTCCAAAATACTGCTTTGCCTGGACTACTTCTTCCCCATTCAGTTAAATCACACATACTTATTTTTATACTGTTTGAATGACTGCTCTTTCCTAGAATATTTTTAGCTGTTTTTCTATATTATAGGAGAACATTATTTTGTTCAGAGTGCATACTCATATCTTTTATTGCTCAGATTCTGTGTAGTATCCTGCATCAATGTACAGAAGTATGTTTATTTACTTTTTTCATTGAAAAACTAAATCTGGGAACATGTGTAATACATTCCTAAATCCTGGATGTGATATTTAAGTTTCTATTTGTCTTTTATCTCTCAAGCTCTCTTCTGTTTTGTGCAAGATAGATTTATTTTGTGTTCTGCAAGGCTGATTTCTGAATAGTTGTATACTACATTTGTTGGCATAATACTCACTCTTGAATAGCATTCCTGGACTTAGCTAAGGTCTACTCTTTTTTTAACCATTTACTTTGTGTAATTTTTCTCCTGAGCATTCCAAATTTCCTCTTATTACACTTATAAACTTCCCCCATTCATGGCTATGCTTTGTTCTCTGGCATTTCTTTTGTTGTTGTTTGTTTGTTTGTTTGTTTCTTTTGTCAAGACAGGGTCTAACAACTCAGCTCTGTCTGTCCTTGAACTCACTATGTAGCCTAGCCTGGACTTGAACTCACAGATATCCACTTGCTTCTGCCTCCTGAGTGCTGGGTTTAAAGGCATGTACCATTACGTCTGACTATCTCCAGCAGTTATTAACACTGTTGCTTCTTTTATTTGCACACAGTACAATGACTTACACAAAGTAGAACTTCTGTGGCTTCTGTTGCAGTTCTATTCTAAAAAGAGATTTTTGGTAACAATATTTTGTTTGCTTAATATTCCAAGTAAACAAAGACTCAATATCCTATCAAAGCAGAAGTAGAACCACTATTTTAGGCTTTTCTATTTAGTCTGTTGTTTTTATTTGTAACAGGGGAGCATGTGCTAATACCCTATAAAGTCTCAGGAAAGTGAGGCTCGGGTCATCAATATGATCTGAGCTCCCTGAGCACAGACGTCATGGTGAAACTGATAAATAGTATGCTGCCTTACCATGAACTCTTAACATCGTTTGCTCAGGCTGATAGCAAAGCAACGACAACTGCTTTGTATATATCCTATGAAGTTTCTTATATTACAGTAAACAGCTTTACTTGATTCTGTTCTTTTTGTTGTTGTTGTTGAAAACTTCTGTCTCTTGGAATATTCTATTCTTTTTTTTTTAATTTTATTTTTCTTTTTAGTTACATTTTGTTAACTCTGTGTCCCAGCTGTATCCCGCTCCCTCATTCCCTCCCCAACCCCACATTCCCTCCCTGGTCTCTTCCCTGCCCCTTTCCATGTCCACTGATAGGGGAGGACCTCCTCCCCTTTCATCTGACCCTGTTTTATCAGGTATCTTCAGGGCTGGCTGCAAAGTCCTCCTCTGTGGCCTAACAGGACTGCTCCTCCCCTGGGTGGGGGAGGTCAAAGAGCCTGCCCTTGAGATCCTGTTAGAAATAGTTCTTGTTCCCCTTACTTTGGAAAACTACTTGGTTATTGAGCTACCACGGGCCACATCCAAGCGGAAGTTCTAGGTTATATCCATAGATGGTCCTTGGATGAGTGTCAGTCTCAGAAAAGACCCTGTGCCCAGGTATATTTGGTCCTTAAGGTTTTTCTTTTTTCTTATTTTAGTTCATTACTTCTTATTAGGGAACTGCTGATTATACCGTATTAAGTGTTTGCAGAGTCCTTTGGGTTTTTACATTCTTAAATATTTATAGATAATTAGACTATTACATGTAATAGATATTTAATTTAAACTGAGGAGTGAATTCTAAGATTGTAACAAGTTTCACTTTTTTTTTTAAATTTTGTACCAATCCTTTTTATTAATGAACTTTGGGTTGGACCTTTCTATCCTCATGATAATATTTTTATATAATGTTTAATAATGCTTCTAAGTGGTAACAGTGAGGTGGTTACAGGAATGTGGATTATTATTTCAATAACTTTTAATTTATTAAAATAGTAAAGAAAAGAGGAGAAGTAAATAATGGAAAAATTGGGCTATGTACAGTTCACTTGGGAATTATACACATTGGCAAATAGTTGACCTAACCTGATTTGATTAGTTCAGTTAGCCAGAAGAAATTTGCACATAAGTTGGTTTGAATGTATATGTGTGTGTGTATGTATATATATATATATATATATATTTGGTAACCAACAACAAAATTATGTAGTATGAAGTCTAGTTGTAACGGATGTGGTAAATTTGGGAAACTGTGATAATAACGGTGAGATAATGCCCTCATGGGAGATCGGTCTGTAAGTCAAGGGAAATAAGGTCAATATTTTCTGCTTCTGTGTCTCACAAATACTCAATATTGTGTGTGTCAAGCCTGCAAAATTAGAAAGCATGGCATTATCAGTTTGGCCTGTTCTTGGCTTCATTCTCATTTTCCTTGACTTTTAGGTGTTCTGAGAGATAATATATCCTATAAGGGAAGAAAAAAATATGACAAAAATAGCAACTTTAGGTTTTTCCATGATGTTAGGATTTCCTGTGTCATATAGTCAGCTTTAGCAGTACTTAAGTGGTTAGATCTTCAATGGTACTGCATTTTCAGAGAGGAGGATCCAAATACTTAAGCATCCTTTATCTCACTGTTTTAGATATGTTTTTGTGTTGGAGCATTACAAATGAGTGCTACTTTATTTATTTATTTATTTTTTTACCAACTGTTCTCTAGAAAACTCTTGTCTCTGCTACTAGTATTGTACAGTATTGCTAAGAGTCACTTAGTGTTATAGGAAAGGGATAAGATTCACTTTTATGAGATACTTGTCTTATAGTTGTGGCATGGCCAAAGTCAACTTACTGGCTTTCCTAACATGTTTAAGGTATGATGTACTCAAGTTCAAACAAGGTTTTATGTAACCTCAAACTAAATCACTTACTATTTATCTCATTTGCAGTTAACCCAGGGTTTGTCTACATGGGTACTGGACTTCTTTAGGGGAACAAAGTGGAAGTGGGCAAATACTATAAAATAATGGAGATTTTATGGCTCAGAGGTTCTGCTTATCTCTTCTTTTCAATGAAGCCTCCTTATTAATAATGCAAATAATTTAAAAAATACCATATTTTTTCTCTTTTAATTGCAATGGCTTTCTATATTACAAAAGGAATTTGTATGTTAAAAATGAAAAAGGGCTAATATCCAAAATATACAATGAAGTGAGGAAATCAAACACCAATAAACAAAGTAACCCAATTAAAAAAATGGAGCACAGACTAAACAGAGAATTCTTAACAGAGGAATCTCAAATGGCCAAGAAGTACTTAAAGACATGCTTAACTTCCTTAGTCATCAGGGAAATATAAATCAAAAAGACTCTGCGATTTACCTTACTTCAGTCAAATTGGCTAAAATCAAAATCTCAAGCAACAGCACATGCTGGCATGACTGTGGAAAAAGGGGAACACTCCTCCATTGCTGGTGAGAGTGTAAGCTTTTACAAACATTTTGAAATCAATCTGGCACTTTCTTAGAATATTGGAAATAACTTTACCTCAAGACCCAGCTCTACCACTCCTGGGTATATACCTAGAAGATGCTCTGCCATACAAAGATGCTTGCTCAACTATGTTCATAGAAGCTTTATTCGCAACAGTCAGAATCTGGAAACAACCTGGATACCCCTCAACTGAAGAATGGATAAAGAAACTGTGGCACATTTACAGAATGTAACACTACTCAACTATTAAACAAAGAAACCTGAAATTTGCAGGCAAATAGATGGTACTAGAAAAGATCATCCTGAGTGAGGTAACCCAGACCCAGAAAGATGTACCTGGTAATATTCACTTATAATAGGATTTTAGATATATAGTACAGGATAAGCATACCATGAGGCACAGACCCAAAGAAGATAATAATGAGGACCCAAGTAAGGATGCATAAATCTCACTCAGAAGAGGAGATAGAATAGACAGAGGTGAAGGCTGAAGAGAGGGAACAGGGGAGGAGAGGGGGCACAGATAGTTAAGAGGGTAGAGATCAGACCTGAGGAGAGCAAGGGCAAAAGGATGAAAGGCCTGTAGAGATAACAGAAACTGAGGGTGGGGAATCTCTGTGACAAGTTGGAGAGTTAAGTCAAGGTAGGCTCCTGGGAGAATCTGAGGGATTCAAACAAAGATTCCTAGTAGCAGAGACCATGGAGATGGAAGAGGACATCCTGTAACTAAGCTAGTCTTCTAGTGAAGAGCGGGAAACACCAACTCACCCACTAAATCTTTGCCTCCTAACTTACGCTGCCTATGAAGTGTGGAGAGATAAAGAGAGAACAGACGGAGTAGAGACTGAGGGAATGCCCAACCAATGTCTGGCCCAACCAAAGACCCACCCTATCGGAGAGTGCCAACCCCTGACACTATGTACAGTACTCTGCTAACCTTTCAGATGGGAGCCTGCCAGAGATGTATTCTGAGAGGCTCTACCTAGCAGTGATTCAAAACAAGTTAAGACTCACAGCCAAAAGCTGGTCGATGAGCAGGGAGTCTTGTGGAAAAGTGGGAGGAAAGAGAAAAGGACATGGAGATGACAGGAGCTGAACAAGAAAAACAACAGAGTTAACTAACCAGAGCCCAGAGAAATTTGCTGAGACTGAAGCATCAACCAAGGACTATAAATGAACTGGACCTAGGCCCCTTACAACGCTATAGCAGATGGGCAGCTTAGGCTTCAAGTGATTACTCAAGTAAAGGAAGTGATGACTGCATCAGACAAGGACTCACTTGCTAGCTTTTAGATCACTTTCCCCTGGCAGAACTGCCTTGACCAGCCACAGGGAAACAGGATATGTTCAGTCCTGATGCAACTTGCTGAGCTGGAGTAGATGGGAAAGAAAGCTCACATTTTCTGAGGTAAAAGGGAGGAAGGAGGAGGGAGTAAAAGAGGATGAGACTGGGAGGGGAAGATGTAAGGGGTGACAAGAATGTAAAGTAAACAAAACAAGCAAATGATGAAAAAAACCCTAATTTCAAAAATAAGTTCTTCAAATAAAAATGACTCATTAAAATATTATATATTCTTAAAAATAACCGCTCAAAAATATTTACAAAGCACCTATTTATTTTTATAGGTGAGTTTTATTGCAGTGGATGGAATCTTACTATCAGCTAGTGTGAAAAATATCTCCAGTTTATATCTCTAAAATATTTGCCAATAAGAATAAATTGACTTATATTAGGGTTAGATAGTGCACATGCCTAGAAATGAGCTCAAGTGGAGCTATAGAAGGATTTCTGGTGGTTGATAAGTGTCAGCATTCCTCACTGTGACAAGTTTCTTTCTCCAAAAAGGAGTCATTTTCCTTGCCTCTGGTAAGAGGGATATATCATTCTTTATTGACACATTGATTACATATTAGAGCTCATGCTGGCCTCCAGTTCTCCCTCAGCCTGTACTCACAAGTGCTTGTGGTACATTTCAAAATCCCACACTGCCCCTTCTCAACACCTCTACCTCCCAGGCCTGTTGGAGCTCATGGTTTATTCCTGACCTCCAGCTTCTTAAAATTTGCACTAATTTTGTATCTCTTGTTCTCTCTCTCTTTTTTTTTTCACAGATAGTCTTGGCCATGTCCAGTCTACTTCTCCTTTCTCTGCTCTTGGATCTTCTATATGCCTCTAGATATTTTCTCTTTCTCACATCCAATAAAAACTGTTACCCTAATGAAGTGATTATTTTAGCAGTTTCTTTACTAAGCCCTATTACAACAACTCACTTCTCAAGCATTAAGTTTGCCTAAGTAGTTTAAGTATGAGGATACGTTTCTCAAATTTCAGATTTATAAGGTTTCCATGTGAATATAGTTTTAGGCTTAGATCTCTAGCCATTTACCTTCTGTCCTTCCAGCTATCCCTGTGGTCTTCTTAGGTTACTATAGCAAAGACCACAGACTGAGTTGATTTTGTAATCAAGACTCACTTTTTCATTATTCTTGAAGCTAGAAGTTCAAAATCAAATTAAGGTTCTTCATCAGATTTTGGTGAGAACTTTCTGGCTTGTAGATGATGGTGTCTCATGTGTCCTTCAGTGACACAAGTGAAGAGACAATATGTCTTAACAGAAGGCTCCCGCTTTATATTTTAAGGATATATATTTTAGATATCCTTAACCTTAACTACTGCCTCAGAGGGCAATCCTGCAAATACGAGGGTTTAAGGTTTTATAACATGAGTTTTAGAAATGATGAAGCTCTTATTTTCTGTCACTCTAATGACAGATCTTCTTTTCCTCAATGACTACTGAAACTATGTTTAGAAGAATGTGTGATTTGTTTATTTCCTTTGCTGTCTCCACTGTGGATTTTCTCCAGGCTGCAATTGACATTTCACCTGCATAGATGGTTCTCATGGCAGTGCCTTTTATAGCCTCAATGTTCTCATAGCATTGTCTCACTTCCTTATACAATTCTTTCCCTGATTAATCATTTTCTTTTTTAATTAAATTTTTATTTTTAATATTAATTACAGTTTATTTACTTTGTATCCCAGTTGTAGACCCCTTCCACATTCCCTCCCAATCCCACCCTCCTCTCTCATCTCCTCCCTGCCCCTCTCCAAGTCCACTGATAGGGGAGGACCTCCTCCCCTTCCATCTCACCCTAGCTTATCAGGTCTCATCAGGACTGGTTGCAATGTTCTCCTCTGTGACCTAGCAAGGCTGCTCTTCCCTCAGGGTGTGTGTGGGGGTCAAAGAGCCAGCCACTGGGTTCATGTCAGAGAGTTCCTGTTCCCTTTACTAGGGTACCCTAGTACCCTAGTAATGCTGAGCTGCCATGGGCTATGTCTGAGCAGGGTAGGCTATATCCATCCATGGTCCTTGGTTGGAGAATCAGTCTCAGAAAAGACCCCTGGGCCCAGATATATTTGGTCCTTGTGGAGCTCCTGTTCTTTCCAGTTCTTACTAACTCCCCATTCTTTCATATGATTCCTTGCATTCTGCCCAAGGCTTGGTTATGAGTCCCAGCATCTGCTTTGATACACTGCTAGGTAGAATCTTTCAGAGACCCTCTATGGTAGGCACCTCTCCTGTTTCTTGATTTTGCTTTAGGAATTTTTTTTTGTGGCTGTGGTAGACAGAATGATGGACATCCTTCCAAATGTCTACCCAAGGAACCCTCCACCACCATAAAACTGAGTACCCTTAAACCAACAGATACAAAGCAAAACAAAACACAGCCTGATGACATTTTGTGAGACTCACTCTAGATTTGTGAACCTGAGAATGTAAGGTGCTTTGTTTTTATTTTTGAATCTATTAAATTTTGGGGAACTTACTATAGTGAGCAGCAAAAGCAGCATAGTGGTGACCCAATGAAGAAGTAGCCATGGCTGCCAAATAACCAATTCCCTGGTTTGCTATTGGCAAGTATGTGAAAAAATTCATCTCTAATTACTAATCACATTTTTCCCAGAAAATTCTTGAGAGAGATCTTATAATAAGCCTTTGTTTAAAATTTTCTGCCTGTTTGCTAGGCATGCTTGGCTGTTTGAATTCATGTTCTTCTTCCTTGAAGGTCCTTGTCATTTGAGAGAACTTACACGATGTAAGTATATTTATTACTTTAGAGAAGTGTTTCTCATGAGTGTCTCCGGGGATGCTCTCATGAGAATAACTTATGTTTTATGGTGTGAATACATTTAATGAGCATTTTATGAGCATGTAATGCCTCGTGACATTTGAAATCAATTGCTACACCTTGCGGAGTATGTATGGAAATAGTTTCTACAGGTTTCTTAGTGTAGGTATAAGATATTGTATATTAATAACAAAATCTTCTAGCTTCTTAGTAATTTTAACCTAGTGAGCATAGAATTCTGAAAAACTGTTTCTATTTAGCTTTGGTCTTTACAAACATACAAATTATTTGTCTGGTGGGATTCTTCTCAAGAATCCCAAAAGGCCAAGACTTGGTTCACATATCTTTTTTTTTTTTTTTTTTTTTTGTAAAGCCCTTTTGTGTTTCCTTTCTCCATTAGGATGTAAGACCTAAAGTGTTAAGGGTCTGAATTTTTTCTATTATTTTATAATTATTAGTTGATGATACATATATAATACATGATTTATAGTTTCTTAGTTTAGAGGTCATTGTCACCTCACTACCTACTTTTTTCTAAATGGACTTAGTTATTTTATTATTTATTTATTTATTGGAGGTATTTAACCTAGAGCCTTGAATATGCTAAACAATGAGTCATACTGACACTTTTATTTTATTTATTTTTTAATATTTTTTATTTTTAAATAATTTTATACATTTACTTGTATCCCAGCTGTAGCCCTCTCCCTCTTTCCCTCCCAATCCTCCCCTCCCTCCCTCATTTCCTCCCTGCCCCCTTCTGATTCCACTGAGAGGAGGTGTTCTCCTCTCTTTCCCTCTGGCCCTGGCTTATCAGGTATCTTCAGGATGGTTGCAATGTCCTTGTCTGTGGCCTAGCAAGCCTGCTCCTCCCTCAAGGGGGAGGGGAAGCCCATGAGTTCATGTCAGAAACAATTCCTGTCCCCCTTACTAGGGTACCCACTTGGATACTGAGATACCATGGGTTATATTTGAGCAGGGGTTGTAGGTTATATCTATGCATGGTCCTTACTTGAATAAACAGTCTCATAGAAGATCCCTGTGCTCAGATATAATTGAACCTTGTGGGGCTCCCTGTCCCTTCTAGGATATACTAATTCCTCCTTCCTTCATATGATTCCTTACACTCTGCCAAAGGCTTGGTTATGGGTCTCAGCATCTGCTTTGATACACTGCTAGGTAGAGTCTTTCAGGTGCCTTCTGTGGTAGGCTACTGTCCTGTTACTTGTTTTCTCCTATTTCCAATGTCCATCCCCTTTGTCTTTCTAGATGAGGATTGATCATCTTACCCCTGGACCTCTTTCTTGTTTATCTTCTTTAGGAGTACATATTTTAGTATGTTTATCCTATCTTATAGGTCTATATAAGTGAGTATATGCCATGTGTGTTTTTCTGCTTTTGAATACCTCACTCAGGATGATTTTTTCTAGAGCCTACCATTTGCCTGCAAAATTCATAATTTCCTTGTTTTTGATTGCTGAGTCATACTGACCCTTTTAAATAAAATGTTTTTGAAGTGCCATTAGAATCATTCACATATGTATTACCTTACACTATTTTATCACTATCATAAAAGAAAATAGTAAGTATGAAGGTATTTCATGACATAAAACTAGAAACAGCTGAAGGATATATTTATTCTTTTTGTTATGAATGTTACAAATTACTGGACAGAGACTTTGGGATGGTTTAGTACTACACACTCCTTCAGAGGTTCAGTCTACCACAGCACAGAAGGCATATGGCAAATATAGCGCCACAGCCTGTCTCTAATCATCTGCTGCTATCAGCTACACTCCTCTAATAAAGGCTCCAGAATCTTCCAGAAGAGTGCCACAAACTTAGCCCCTAGTGGTAAAATAAAAAGCTTATAGATCCATTTTAGATTCACATCATTGAAGTAAAAAAATAAGTAATTTTATAATGCAGGACAGGGAACCTCCCATGTGTGCCTTAAATACCGTATGAAAAAAATCAGTGTTGAAAATAAGAGACTATAGCAGGAGACAATAGATTCGGTTTGCAGAGCTTTATATAAGCCAAATGAAGGCAACCCCAGTAAAACAATAATGATAGCAATGGGTTACCACACCTTCAATAATCACGTACTAATATGAATAACTGTGTGAGCAGTAGAGGAGAGAGCTCTCAGAGGAGAGAGCCAACTGATGCATATTAGAAGTGTGGAATCACAATTTGACAGCCACTAGAGGAGTTTGATTCACTTTGGGAATTGCCCAGGGGTGGTAAGCATAGCCCAAACCAAGCAGAATCCTAGGTTTCTAATCTCTTCTGTATGTTTACCTGCCCTTGTAAGAAGACAATATTCAGTGCAGTTAATTGAAACAGTGCTTCTATAAGACATTCTCAATGGAATGGCTATAGATAATCAGATTTTTTTCCCCAGATGTTCATAACCCCATGCCTTCCATTGGTGGAAATCATATTGTCAGTCCAAATTCCAAGTCAAAAGAAGTAGATGTCATGTTTGAGTGAAAGTAATAGCAAAATTATTGTACCCCTCTTTGATCTACCTCTGTTATAATAGTCTGTGGATCTGGAATAGATCTTAAAGAGTGGATATTCCAAATAAAATACATATATCTAAAGCATAAAAACTAATACCTACCTACAAGAGAAAATATCCCATGTTTGTCTTTCTGGGTCTGGGTTACATCACTCAAGATTATTCTATGGAAACTGTTTTCCAGACAAAACAGGACTGACACATATTTAAAATCACAGATGCTATGACAACATATAGATGATCTTTACAACTCCAATAGAAAAAATCATTATGATAAATAGCAATTAGACACAAAGTCATACCTCTAACCAACAATCTGTTTACAATTGATAGCTGCAAAGGGAAGGAAGGTGGGAGTGGAAGGGGATGAGAGAGGGTTCTACAGGTGGGATACAAAATGAATAAATTTTAATAAATTAAAAAATTAATTAAATTTAAAATACATTAATAAATATAAAAATAAAACATAAGGACTAGAAAAAAATTAAAAGCCACTTGGATAGGGAAAATCTGTTTTCTTCAATGGTGTAACAATGAGTTCATCAACCGTATCGCAGAGCAGAACTCATGTTCAGGAGATCAATACAAAACAGACTATATATCTTTCTTTCTCTCTTTCTCTCTTTCTTTCTTTCCTGTCCTACTTTTAGAAAAAATATGAAGTGATAGAGATCAGAAGAGCATCTAAGAGGGATTGTGGGAGGGGAAAGAATATGATCCAAATAAACTGCATACAAGTTTTTATTTTTTATGTTATTTTTTAATTAAATTTTTTATATTAGTTACAGTTTATTAACTTTGTATCCCATCTGTAGCCCCCCTCCTTCATTCCCTCCTAATCCCACCTCCCTCTCTCATCTCCTCTTTGCCTCTCTCCAAGTCCACTGATAGGGGAGTTCTTCCTTTCCTTCCATCTGACCCTAGCTTATCAGGTCTTATCAGGACTGGCTGTAATTCCTCCTCTGTGGCCTTGCAAGGCTGCTCCTCCCTTGGTGTGTGTGGGGGGGGCTGTCAAAAAGCCAGCCATTAAGTTCATGTCAGAAATAGTCCCTGTTCCCTTACTAGGGAACCCACTTGGATACTGAGCTGCCATGGGCTACATCTGTGCAGAGGTTCTCTGTTATATCCATGCATAAGGACCAAATATATCTGGGCACAGGGGTCTTTTCTGTGACTGTTTCTCCAACCAAGGCATGCAAGTTTTTAAAAGAGACTTTGAAAAAGAGATTAAAAAGGTGAAATTCTGAAGTAAGCCACCTGAAGTAAACATAAGTATTGCATGGTAGATTGATGATCAATAGGATTGTTGGCCAGACAGACATGACATTGAGCAATGGGCCACTTGGAATGTGGTCATCAAAACAGAAGTTTCACTGGCTGCTCATTTACACAGCGAAGCAAACATGAAAAGCTTGCCAATGACAAGCTCTGACATTCTGTTTTGCCCGTAACAATCACCCTAGAAAACAAACGATCAGCCAAGTTTAACTTTCACAAAACACTGAGACCATTTAAACACAGTCAGATTTATCTAAAGTATAGCAGATTTCTTAGCTCAGACCAAAAGCTGTGGCTCTTCTTTATTTGTTGGAAAAATTCTTCAACATGAGCTTATTCCAAATGGATAAATACACTAACTGTGAGTAATGTGGTTTGTTTTGTGCATAGCATACACTTTTACAAGAGAAGAAATCTTCCATAATACAAGTATATCTTGTTAAAATGGAAGTATAGTTGCTAGTTAAAACAATTTTATTGTGTCAGCAGCATTGACTGTTAAAATATCAAAAGTCACAATGTAAAAAGCAGTTAATTTTAGAGTTAGAGACTCAAGGAAAGTTATAAACATATTCAAATACATGAATAAGTAGACTGTGTGTGTGTAGTATGAATTTACCTTCATTATATTTTGAAACCTAAAAGTAAATGTCTCACTCATTCTCCACATCTCTATCCAGGATACAATGCTGACATCTTTCTCCATGGGAGGTGCTGATTTCGCTGAAACTTTGTACGAAAATTCCTGCTGTGGACCAGAAATGCTCTTCATTAAAAAAATAAAAAAATAAAATAAAGAAAGAAAGGTATTATCCGCTTCAATATTACTCTGTAGTCATTTTAATTCTGACCAAATTTTTAAGCCTGAACATGCCTAGGATTACTTCAAAGATGTAAAACAAGCATAACTATTGTACCCATTAATTAGTTGGTTTCCATAAGATGGAAGCATCATGGAATCAAAACTGCTACAAAATGTGGCCAATGTTTTGTGAGTTTGAATAAGAAAGTGAGTAATACTAGGTGATTGTAATATTAGTAGCCTGGATCCCACAACAACCATAAACCTGTTAAACAATGAAATTCTTTGTGTGTCTACATACATAAATGAGCGAATGTGTGCACATGCTCAACCTGTGTCTAGAGAAAAGAAACTGCAGGTAAAACAAGAATGAATTAAACATAAGCAAACACGTTTCTGCACAAAATTGTCAAATGTGATCCAGAACATGTGTCCTGGCTAGACAGACTGTCACAGCTAGACTTATTTGAAGAGAGGGAAGCTCAATTGCAAAAATGTCTCTGTAAGATTGCCTTGTGGGCAAACCTGTGGTGCATTTTCTTGAAGATTTTTTTGAGTTAATTTTGTATCCACACACTGCTGAAGGTGTTTATCAGCTGTAGGAGTTCTTTGGTAGGTTCTTGGGGGGGGGGATCACTTATGTATATTATCATATCATCTGTGTACAGGGATACTATGACTTCTTCTCTTTCAATTTGTATCACTTGATTTCCTTTACTTGTCTTCTTGATCTAGCTAGAACTTTAAGAAGTATAATAAAGAGATATGGTATGAGTTTGCAGCCTTAACTTATCCCGGATTTTACTGGAAACACTTTAAGTTTATCTCCATTTAACTTGATATTGGCTATTGTCTTGCTGTATATTGCTTTTACTGTGTTTAGGTATGTGCCTTATATCCCTGATCTTTCCAAGACTTTAAACATGAAGGGGTGCTATATTTTTTTCAAAGGCCTTTTCAGCATCTAATGAGATGATCATGTTTTTATTTTTCATTTTTTTATACGGTGGAATACTTTGATAGATTTTCATATTTTGAACCATCCTTGCATTCCTGGGATGAAGCCAACTCGATCATGGTGTATGAAATTTTTGAAATGTTCCTGGATTCAGAATGAACACAGAAATTGTGGCACATTTACAGAATGGAATACTACTCAACTATTAAACAAAGAAATCATGAAATTTGCAAGCAAATGGATGGAACTAGGAAAGACCATCCTGACTGAGATAACCCAGACCCAGAAAGATGTACATGGTACTTAACTCACTTATAAGTAGATATTAGACCTATAATCAGGATAACCATATTGCAATCTACAGATCCAAAGAAAGCTAAGTTACAGATAGGGCCCAAGGGAGGGCTCTGGAATGTCCCTCAGAAGTGGACATAGAATTGACAGCAGAAGTGGATGAAAAGAGGGAACTGGCCAAGAGATGGAACAGAGAGGGAGACAAGGAAGAGGATCAGATATGGAGGGTAGGAAAAGAGAGCTAGGAACAAGAAGGAAAACTGAGAGGAGGACATCTCTTCATCAAACTGGAGGCCTGCAACAGGGGAGGCTCCTAGGAGGATATGGGTATAATTCTAGCTGAGATTCCTAGCACTGATGGGTGGGGTGGGGCATGGAGATTGAAGTGACCACCTCCTAGCAAGGCTAGTGTAGCAAGGAGAACAACAAACCACCCACAAAACATTTGATCCAAAAAATTACCCTGCATACAAGAAATGAAGGGATAAAGAGGATCGAATGAATGTTCAGCCAGTGATTGGCTCAATTTGAGACCCACTCTACAGTAACGAGCCAACCCCTGACACTATTAATGATGTTCTGCTATGCTTTTTGACAGGAGCCTTAACATGACTGTTTTCTGGGAGGCTCCAGCCAGCAGCAGATCCAGACAGATGCTGGGACTCAACATCAGCCATGGAATTTTGGGAAGAAAGATGGAAGGACCTGGAAGAAACAGAAACCTCACAAGAAGATCACCAGAGACAACTAACCTATTCCCACGGGATCTTACAAAGACTGAGACATCACTTAAGGAGCATGCGTGGTCTGGACCTAGGCACCCTGCATATATGTGGCCAATGAGTGGCTTATTCTTCATATGGAATGCCTGGCAAGTGGATGGAGGTGGGTCTGTTTCTAACATGGGCTCTATTGCGTGCTTGTGGATCATTTCCACTGGCAGCACTGCTTTTCCTTTCCTCAGGGAATGAGGATACACTCAGTCCTGATGTGACTTGATGTGCTGGGGAGGGTTGATATGGCAGAGGGGAGGGCTTCCCTTTTCTGGGGGAACAGAAGAGGGAAAGGGGGAAGGAGGGGAAGAAGGAGACTGGGAAGAGACCAGGGAGGGGGCACCCATGGGATGTAAAGTAAATAAACTGAAAAAAAAAAGAAAAAGAAAAAGAAAGCCATCATCAGCAAGCCAGTAGCCAGCACTCCTTCATGACTTCTTCAGGTCATGCATCCAAGTTTCTTCCTTGAGTTCCTGTCCTGACTTCTCTCAGTGAGGAGCTGTCATTTGGACTTTTATTATGAAATAAACCTTACACTAGGAGCTATAGGCATCTGGGGAAAGCTAGGAAAAGGAGAAGTGGTCTTTCTCAGGAAAGAGCATAGCAATCAGTGATCCAATGGTCATTCCTGAAAAATAATGCATATATACAGGCTAAACACATTATATTTAGGAATACACATGTATGTGCATATACAATTATGAATACAATAACAATTAGAGAAAGGAACCATGAGTTTGAATAATAAGGGGTGCACATCTTGTCAATCAGGGGAGAAGGAGTTGGACAGAGGAAATAGGGGGTGGACCAAAGGCAGAGGTCCAGGAGAGAGGTGCAAGATGCAGCTGGAGAAGAAAATACCATAAAGTGCAGTTACCTTGGGGATTTACTATGGAAGGAAGCCAGTCTAGCTTAGAGGGTTAAGAATAGAGTTAAAACTCCTCAAAATTGTGCCATGAACCTTGTTAAACAAAGAATGTAATAGAGTCTCAATTATTTGGGTTATAGATGGCTAAGTGAGAAACTGAGAAACAAACACAATTTTATAAAAGTAACCATAACAGCAGATAGCTAAATAAAATACATTACTAACACACAAAAAGCCCAAATTAAAATTACAGATTTAATTATTTTTGCTATTCTATAAATTATAAGTGAAAGAAAATACAGCTCAAGACACCTTGCCTAGGAAATAGTACTGTCTTCAGTGGGGTGGATCTTCTCATATCAATCCATTAAGCCCATTCCCCTACATACATACAGGATCTCCCAATGTAAACAATTCCTCTTTGAGACTCTCTTTTCAAGTAAACCTAGGTTGTGTTACATTCACAAAGATCTAAAGGGGATGATAGTTTTGTAACATAGGCGTGCTTGAGGAAGGCTAACAGAAGGTTTTTAAGAAAAAGGACAAAAGAAAAATGCCAATCTAGAAATTGCTTATATGTTTCTTGGAAATTGTCGATTTGATGACCACAAAGTTTAAGCATGAATTTGGGGAATGGAAAGAAAGCTGAGACAACATTACAAGGAAATTGCTTAATTTGGCATAAGATGGGAGCATTAAAACAAGCTGAGACTAAGGACTGTGAGCCACTGTGCCAGGCTTCTGAGGTGGGTCCAAGTAGTCCAAGATTCCCAGTGTCATATCCGTGAACTCAGGGAGCCATGTAGTTTTCGTGTTCTCCTGCTCTGATAAATCATCATGTTCAAAAGCAACTTGAGGAAGAAAGGACTTATTTTATCTTTTAAAAGATTATTTTTGAGGTTATAATACAATCACAATATTTTTTCCTTCTATTCTTCCCTCTGCCTTTGGTCCACCCCCTATTTCCTCTGTCCAACTCCTTCTCCCCTGATTGACAGGATGTGCACCCCTTTTCTCTCCCCTGCTCAGCAACTGACTTGTAAGAGGCTTTATTGGCCTACCAGGGACAACTGGGGAGCAGTGTTTACACAATGTTGAGACAGGAGGTTCTCAGATCAAGGATTACAATCAGATTGAGGGGGTACAGAAACCAGCATTCGAATTGCAGTTTCTTTATGCCTACAGTCTGTTCTCTCATATTTAAGAAAACTGCTATTAGTTATATTTTAAAAGAATTAAATCCATTAAATTATAATTAAAAATGATGTTATATATAATTTGAGATGTGAAGTAAGACCTTAAAAACTGAATTGTCAATTTGATCTGCATTTTCCAAGAATCTTAAGTGGCAAATATTTATTTAAATAGGAAGGGAACTTGGAGAGGAAATGTTTTAATTAGAATGTTTTTAAGTCATAGTAAAAAAAAACACTTCATCGTAAGTATCTGCAAATTTGTAATGTAATTAATGTTTTAATTTACCAGTTGATTCAGGTATAATGAATTGTATAGAGTACCACTAAATGAAAAATAAAAATAGTAATTACCTGCTAAGTCTTGGTAAAGCTTTGTGTGTGTGTGTGTGTGTGTGTGTGTAATTCCCAGAATTACAAAAATGAATGCTTACAGCATTTGTTTTTCCAAATTTCTCAAAAATCTGTTAAAACTGTGGGACAGAAAATCCACAGTGAGACCAATCTGGGGTAAGGGGTCTTTGCAAAAGATCGATACTCCAACCAAAGATCATGCATGGAGATAACCAAGACCTCTTGCTCAGATATAGCCCATGGCAGCTCAGCCTCCAAGTGGGCTCCCTAGTAATGGGAACAGGAACTGTCTCAGACATGAATTCACTGGCTGGCTCTTTGGTCACCTCCCCCTGGGGGGAGTGCAGCTGTACCAGGCCACAGAGGAAGACAATGCAACCAATCCTGATGAGACCTGATAGGCTAGCGTCAGAGAGAAAGAGAAGAGGACCTCCCCTCTCAGTGGCTTAGGGGAGGGGCATGGGCAGAGAAGAAGGAAGGAGGGTGAGACTGGGAGGGGACTAGGGAGGAGATACAGAGTGAAAAAATTGTAATAATGAAAAATAAATAAATAAAAGGAAAAAGATTTAAAAATCTGTTAAAATTGGAAGACATTTCTGTAACAAGATTCACCTTACACCTACAAGGTGTAAAATAAAATCCATACTGACAACCATAGCATCATAAAGTTAAGCATTTTCTATCCACAGGTGTTAAACTAACTTGCAAAAGAGTCTCTTTCACAGTATATTGAGAGTAAATGTCAATATAATTTTAGATTTTTAATACATTAAAACGCTTACGCACATGCACACAGCTACATCAGTTACAAAATATTGTCATGACAAATTAGAAAAAAATTTATCTCTGAATATAAATTTGTTAGGGAAATAAAATGGAGATGTTTAAAGAGAAACAGATATTTAAAATCTTAACTTTTTGTAATATAATGATTGCGATGTTTATAATTATTTGAAAAGTTGAGCATACTGGCAACAAACCTGTGACCCCAGCCCTGGACAAATGAAAAAAGGGAGAATTCTTAGCCAATAGGTGAGCTGCAGGTTTAGTGAGAGAACTTTTCTTAAAATTGTTATTAATTAAAATTAATTAATTAATTAATCATTCCTTTTTGTTTTTATTAGTGTATTTAGATACAGGTTTTTACTATGTTGGCCTGGTTAGCTTTGATTTGGCTACATAAACCAGGTTAGCTTTGAATTCACAAAGATACACTGGCTTTTGCCTCTCAAATGCTGGGATTAAAAGCATGAATCACCATGATTGGTTAAGTATGTATTTCTTACATGAACTTTTATGGTTTCTGTAGCACATTCTAGGACTCTTGGATATCTATAGTCATTATTAAATACCCTTTCTTTCCACCTAACAAGAACAATGCCTTAATTGCTGCTTGTATCATGTTAGTCATAAGTGACAATTGGTATTTGTTTGTTATCTATGTATTTTATAAACTTTGTCTTTATTCATTTCCTGGTACTTTTATTAAATAGATATACTTATATGCTTCTGAAGTTAGCTTGTTTCTTCCATTATTTCATTATTTTTTCTCTCAATTGTCCCAAGGAATATAATTCATATTTATCCTTAAAATAATTAAGGTGGATTAATAGTAACTTATTTTCCTAAACATTATGAGAATCTTTTCTTCCTTTATATCATCATTATTTAAATATAATAAATCAATTTTCATATCATCAAAAGTTTTATAGCTATAAACATGTCTTTATTTATGTAAATAAACAAGTTTAGTATATAATTAAAATAAGTTTATGCTATCATAATGATATTATTAGTTTTCGTGTTTTAAAATGTTTTATTTGGACCTGAATATAGTCATTTAGTTTGCTTATAAAGCACATTTGTTAGCAACTAGCTCTTGTGCACTTTTCTTGTCTGGGAATGTTTTAAGTTTTGCTTCAAATTTGAAAGGGAGTTTAGCTGGGTATAGAATTCTTGGTTTACAAGTTAAAACTGGGGGTTTTTTTAAAGGTAGTTTTATAAAGTTTGGTTCAGCAGTTTTTGAGCAGTCAGTTATTAATCTTTTAATAGTCTTTAAATGTTCCTCAAATACCCATTGTTACTTTTTCATGATTGTTCTTTGTTTTTTACTTATTCCAGTATATGTAACACATATTTGTGTGTGGTTCTTTTCAACTTGTTCATATTTGTTTTTTTTTTTTTTATGAGTTGATAGAACAATTTTGTTAGGCATATTTTTATAATTATTTTTCCTGCATTTCTGCTCTTTTCTCTTTGCCTTCTCTTTCTCAAACTCATTATATGTATATAGGTGTGTTTGACAGAACATTAACATATCTCAAGCTATTTACTTACTTTCTTTATGTCATTTGATTCTATTCAGAGAATACCTAACCTCTATTTTTCTTCTATCAAATTGACAGATTAATTTTCTAGTATTTTACCTCAGGTGAATTTTTAGCTATGTCATTGTATTTGCAACCACAGAATTTCTGTTAGATAATTTTCTATTTTGTTTCATTATTCATTGCTAGCAGTATTTTATATATTAGTGAATTGTTCTTGTGATACTTTCTTCAATACTTTGGGTAAAGTTATAGAGTTTTATACACTTATATATGTGTCATAAATGAAATACATACATATAGACATTTCAGTCATCTCTTTGGAATATTATCTCTTCGTGGCTTTTCTTCCTATTGTATTTCTCCATCTACTTTTCTGGCTTGTTTACATTTATCATGTGCTATTTTTTTCTTTGGTTTATTTTTTCTATAAAAGCAAACATTTTGGAAAATGCATCAATTTGGTGCCAGATAGAGCAACTTTCAGTATTTGCTGTTATTTCTATTCCTCTGAATATGTTTATGTTGTTGCTTATTGGTTGGTAGTCTTGTTGAATTACTTCTACAACCTAGTTATTCCCTGCTGTATATGTGGACCCTGAGATTTTACTAGTTTTTGTTTATTGTGTTTCCAGTTATTATTTTTAAATTTTGCTGACATTTTGGGGGTTGTACTTAGTTTAATGTAATTTAGTTGTCTGTCAGGTATTGGTGACGAAATCCCTTGACTATATTTTCTTTACCAACCCTTTGCTATAGGATATGTGTGGGAATGCTCACCTAAGACTTCACACATATTGCTGGTATATTTGACTTCCTCCTTGGGTGTTATCTGAGGTCAGTCACAGTTGAGCAAGTGGTGGTTTCTATCCCACCTTTCTTGACATGCACATTGCATTGTAGAACTTCCAGAAGACAATTTCTAGATGCTAAGCAGTTTCTAAAGCCTGATTCATGTGGTTCTCTGTGATTTCCTTAATAATACCTGGCTATGTTCTTGTTTTTTTGATTTTTTCCTAACCAAAATTCTGAACTTATACATCAAACGATTTGTCAATAGTTCACATTTGTTATACTTCTACTTCAAAGCTGAATGGAAATTTTGGTAATATGTATTACTGATTACTTTCTTAAAATTGTCTATACTATTATTACTCCTCATTAGAGTAGGTAATTGGTTTTCAAATTCCTCTCACATGAATTAAACTTCTGAGATTCATACTATAATCTTGAATACTCCACAAGGTTTTTAGCACATAGAAAAGAAAAGTGATACATAAACATGTAGTGAGCATGTATCGTAAGGATACAAATTATGTAAACACATTTTAGACTTTGTTTCCGTTGAAAATTTATATTGTTCCTAAAAGCTTTATGTAGCCTAAATTTCTATTAATTTCTTCTAGTTTAAAACTTGATATTCTTTCTGAATCTGTAGGCTGCTGTTTTGTTCTATTGACAATGTCCTTATGAATTGTAGAAGCCTTTTAGCTTCATGATATCCCATAATTGTTGATCTCAGAGCCTGTGCTGTTGGTGTTCAGTTCAGGAAGTTGTCTCCTGTGCCAGTGAGTTCCAAACTTTACCCCACTTTGTCTTCTAATAGATTTAGAGTCTCTGGTTTTATGTCAAAATCTTTGATTCATTTGGACTTGAGTTTTGTGCACAGTGATAAATACAGTCTATTTGCATTTTTCTTTTCTTTTTTTAATAAAAAAAGCACTTACTTGGAAGATTGCTTATAGTTTCCATGGCTTAGTGTATAATAATCATGATGGGGAGCAGGATGGCATGACATGACCTGAGTAGTAGCAGTAGCAGTAGCTGAGAGATTGTAGGCAAGGGCAGACAGGGTGCTGACTGAGCCCCCAAAGCCCACCCCCAGTGACATACCTTCTTCAACAAGGCCACACCTCCTAATCCTTTCTGATTAGTCCACCAATTGGGAAACAAACATTCAAATACATGAATATGGGCCCATTCTCATTCAAACCACAAGATTAATAGCCCTCTCCCTTTTTAAAGTTTATTCAAAACAATGAAAAGGTGACTGACACAGAGAATGGGCCCACGATAGACTGCTCCATGAAAGTGTCTGTATTAGTTACTTTTCTATTTCTATAATAAAACACCGTGACCAAGACAACATATGAAAGAAAGAGTATGATTGGGCTTATAGTTCTGTGATGACTTAGTGAAGGGATGGTGGCAGGGACAGCAAAAAGCTCACATTTTGAACAGCAAGCAGGAAGCAGAGAGAACACTGGGTTGGTACCAGTCTTTTGAAACCTCAAGGCTCACCCCAAGCAACACACTTCCTCCAAGAAGGCCACACTTCCCTGTGCTTCCCAAATGGTTCCATCAACTGGGGGCAAATATTCAATAACAAGAACATATCGGGGCCATTCTCATTCAAACCACTACTCTCTCCAAATGCAAAATGGCTGCAAGATATTTTTCACTAAGTTTTCTTCTTTTCTGTGTTTCCGTTTGTTTATTTGAAACTGTGTCTTGCTGTGATCCCAGGCTAGAATGGAACTTGGAATCTTCTTGCCTTAATCTTTCCAGTGTTAGAAGTAGAGGCACTATCTTTTCCAGCAAACAGCACTGTTGCCTATGCAGTACTCATCCATCTTTCTTTCCACCCATACACCGTAAGGAAAAGTAGAACATGTGCTGCGTAGAAAATATACCATGTTCTGCTTCTCTCTGGTTGAGGCAGATGTTTAATTCAAGCTTCTTCATCTTATCTTAGAAACTGATACAAATTTCATTCTTTTTGTTGTTGTTGTTTTATCTTCTGTTTATTGGTCATGCTTCATTTTTGAGAGTTCTCTATTATTAGACCATTTATTGGGTTCTTTGATTTCTTTTTCTTAATTATTTGTTGATTTTTTTAAATTTATTTTTTTATTAATTACAGTTTATTTACTTTGTATCACAGTTGTAGCCCCTTCCCTCCTTCTCTCCCAATCCCACCTTCCCTCATTTCCTCCCTGCCCTTCTTTAAATCCACTGATAGGGGAGGATCATCTCCCCTTCCATCTGACCCTAGCTTATCAGGTTTCACCAGGACTGGCTGCAATGTCCTACTTTGTGGCCTAGCTAGGCTGCTTCTCCCACAGGGGGTGGGGAGGTCAAAGATCTAGCCACAGAGTTCATGCCTGTTACTAGGGGAGGCACTTGGATACTGAGCTGCTATGGTCTATGTCTGAGAAGGGGTACTAGGTTATATCCATGCATGGTCCCTGGTTGGAGAATCAGTCTCAGAAAAGACCCCTGTGCCCAGATATATCTGGTCCTTGTGGAACTCCTGTTTTTTCCAGGTCTCACTAACTCTCTCTTTTCTTATATGATTACCTGCACTGTGCCCAAAGTTTTGCCATGAGAACTCTTCTCCATTTCTGATGGGAATGTAAACTTGTACAACCACTTTGGAAATCAATCTGGTGCTATCTCAGACAATTAGGAATAGTGCTTCCTCAAGATCCAGCTATACCACTCCTAGGCATATACCCAAAATTTGTTCAAGTACACAACAAGGACATGTGTTTAACCATGTTTGTAGCAACTTTATTTGTAATAACCAGAAGCTGGAAACAACTCAGATTTCCCTTTATGGAGGAATGAATACAGAAATTGTGGCACATTTACACAATGGAATACTACTCAGCAATTAAAAACAAGGAAATCATAAAATTTGCAGGCAGATGGTGGGACCTAGAAAAGATCATCCTGAGTGAGGTATCCCAGAAGCAGAAAGACACACATGGTATATACTCACTTATAAGTGGATATTAGACCTATAACATAAATAAACATACTAAAATCTGTACACCTAAAGAAGATAAACAAGAAGGAGGACCCAGGGTAAGAAGATCAATCCTTACTTAGAAAGACAAATGGGATAGACATTGGACGGAGTAGAAAATGAGAAGCAGGATAGAAACCTACCATAGAGGGCCTCTGAGACTCTACATAGCAGTGTATCAAAACAATTTCATTCTTAAGCAAAAATCACAGACCTGTTGAGTTAGTATTTTTCTACATGCAAATATCCAGTTAGACCAGTATCATTGGTTGAAGATCCTTTCTTCTTCTTTTCTTTTTTCTTTTCCATTGTATGGTTTTGGCTTCTTTGTCAAAAATCAAGTGCCCATAGGAGCTTATTTCTGGGTCTTCAATTCAAGTCCACTGATGAACTTGTCTGTTTCCACCAACTCTATATCAGAGAGAAGGCTAATATACAAACTATCCAAAGAATGTAAAAATGTAAACATCAACAAATCAAATTATCGGAGGGGCCAAGAGGGCAGCACCGGGAGAACACCGTGTCTGAGAATCTGGACAACACACTCCGGGCAGCGACCAGGAGACTGAACTCTGGGCCCTAAAACAACAGCAATCGATCGTGTTTCTCAGGTGAGGGGAGGCTCCCACGGCGTGGGAATCGGTCAGGTACAATCTCGGCTGCCCAGCCAGAACCCTGAAGAGAACCCGGCTAACTCGGGCTTTGGGTCTCCGGGCTGGTGCCACAAGCCTGCTTATCACAATCAATTTCCCAGGCTGATTGGTGGGCACAAGGGGGCCTAAGGCTTGGGAGTCCCAGTCGCAAAAAAACCCCACAGGGAAGGAAAGTTGCCAGACTGCTCACGGGTCACCCAGTCTTTCCCTGAAAGGTCTCTCCGACCATGGGTACCTGCCACCACCACAACTGAGCTCCCACCTTGCACGGATTGCAGCTGCTCACCCAGCTCAAAATCCCTACTCCCTCTTCGGAGGAGGCAGGAGGTGTCCAACAGAATCTGCCACAGACCACATTGTCTGTACCCCAACCCGAGATCGGGGCTGAGAAAACCCAATCCTTTCAGACACTCCCACAAACGCCGCCATCATCCTGCCGCAGCAGAGCAGAAGGATAAAGAGGGGCACAGCGGCTTCACAGTGCCGGAACTCCAGTGCTGCCTGCCGCTCCTAGCAAACAAACTACAGCTCAGGATCTGGGACTGTGGTCATTCTACACATCCTGAGATTATCCTGGGTCCAGCGCAATAAAGTCTAGCAGCAAGTTCTATCACCGGCGGCCCCCCCCACCCCCCCCCCCCCCCCCCCGCAGAGAAACGCCACCAGCTCAGGATCCGACTGAGAAGCCCCAACCCCTTCTGGCACTCCCCTGAGAGCACCTCCATAACCTTGCCTTAGCAGAGGAGAAGGTCAGAGGGGAAGGACAGAGAGGCAGCCTGCCAAGGACACAGCACCCTCTCTCCAGCGGACCCTAGCAGAGAAACCCAAGCTCTGGATCTGAAGACACTCAACCCTACCCGGTACTCTCTTGGGATCAGCAAACATAGATTCTACCGCTAGGCTGCTTCTGAAAGAGAGATCTGGGCCCGGGATCTGGGATTGAGTACACTCACCCTAACTCTTTCCCGCGCCACCCAGGGACCAGTCAACATAACCCCTCCTGGCAGAGGGAAAGGACAAAGAGGCAGCACACAGGAAAGGTGGACACCGAGTTCTGCGGCTACAGTGTCACAGAGCTGACTGATAGCCTACCCTACCCGTGTACTTCCGCAGCAGGACCAAAACAGAGAGTAGTGACCAAGGGGAACCTCTGTGCATTCCAACTGGTCCTGCAAGAGAGTGAGTGAGCCTTCTAGGGAGAGATTGCCCCAGACCCAGGGCCTCTACACAGAAGCAACCAGATGAGATCCCTGGCACCCACACTCCTAGTGTGGGCATCAGAGGGATTCTTGGGATAGCGACCCCAACAGTGAAGCCTCTGCCTTGTGGGTCCACTAGGGTAATCCAGGCAAACAATCCCTGGATCTCAGTCAGAACTGCGTAATAGTGGCTTGCAGGCCACTGCAATAGTCAGAGAATCCGCGCATGCACACTGCGCCCGCTAAAAGCGCATGCGAATAGCGCCAGCATCACATTCTTTACTTAGGCAAAACTGAAAACACAGTGCACACTCCCAAAGCAGTGAACCTCTCTCATCTTCCTGAAAAAACAGTCCAGAAAACAGAAAGAGAGGATCATAGCCCAAACTACAATCTCAAGGAACAACCAGTGAGAATTATAAATAACCAGATGGCTAGAGGCAGACGTAAGAACACTCCCAACAAAAATCAGGACACAATGACCTCACCAGCAACCCCACAAAACAATGGACACTTCAAATCACTAGATATACAAGAAAAAGACCTCAAAACTATGTTTCTTCAGCTACTAGAGGCCCATAGAGATGAAATGAACAAAGCCCTCAGAGAAATAACCAAAGAAATCGAGACTAACCAAGAGGAAACATATCGTGCTCTCAGAGAAATGACCACGAAAATTGAGGCAAACAGAGAAGAAATGCACAAAGCTCTCAAAGAAATGTCCACACAAATGAAGGCAAATAAAGAAAAAATAAACAAAGCTCTCATAGAAATACAGGCAATTATACCCAAAGAAATAGAGGCACAATTAGTGATACATAGAGAGGAAACGGACAAAAAAATAGAAGCTATCATTGAAAAGCAGGAGTCCACATTCAAACAGATGAAGGAAATGGTGCAAGACATGAAAACAGAATTAGAATCAATAAAGAAAACACAAATAGAGAAAAACTAGGAGCTGGAGAACATAGAGAAAAGATCAGGCACTACAAAGGTAAGCATCACCAACAGAATACAAGAAATGGAAGAAAGAATCTCAGGAGCCGAAGATACACTTGCGGAAATTGACACGTCTCTCAAAGAAAAAATAAAATCAGAAAAGTTCCAAACACAAAACATCCAAGAAATCAAGGACACCATGAAAAGACAAAACCTAAGAATAATAGGAGTAGAAGAAAAAGAAGACATCAGGCTCAAAGGTCCGGAAAATATTTTCAAGAAAATTATAGAAGAAAACTTTCCCAACTTAAAGAAGGAGATGGCCATAAACATACAAGAGGCCTACAGAACACCAAGTAGACTAGACCAGAAAAGAAATTCTTCACGTCACATCATAGTCAAAACACTGAACCTACAAAACAAAAAAAATTCTAAAAGCAGCAAGGGAAAAAGGCCAAGTAACATATGAAGGTAGACCTATCAGAATCACACCAGACTTCTCAACAGAAACTATGAAAGCCAGAAGGGCCTGGACAGATATCATACAGTCCTTAAGGGACCACAGATTCCAACCCAGACTACTATACCCATCAAAACTTTCAATCAACATAGACGAAGAATTCAAGATATTCCAAGACAAAACCAAATTTAAACAATATCTACATAGTAACCCAGCTCTACAGAAGTTACTAGAAGGGAAACTCCAAACCAAAGAAAACAATTACATTGAAGGAAACAGAGGAAATAGATAACTACACAACATAAAAACCAAAAGAAGACAAGCAATGAAACTCAGTGACACCACCAACACCACATTTAAAGTAAGTAACAATTGCGGGTCACTAGTTTCCATCAACTTCAACGGACTCAACTCCCCAATTAAAAGACATAGACTAACAGAATGGTTGCAGAAACAGGATCCATCATTCTGTTGCATCCAAGAAACACACCTATGCAACAAAGATAAACACTACCTCAGAGTAAAGGGCTGGAAAAATGTCTTTCAAGCAAATGGTTCCAGAAAACAAGCGGGAGTAGCCATCCTAATATCTAATACAATAGACTTTCAACCCAAGTTAATCAAAAAAGATAAGGACGGCCACTATATTCTCATCAAGGAAAAATCCACCAAGAGGACATCACAATTTTGAATATCTATGCCCCAAATACAAGAGTACCTACATTCGTAAATGAAACAATATTAAAGCTTAAATCACACATTGATCCTAAAACCCTAATAGTGGGAGACTTCAACACTCCACTCTCACCAAGGGACAGATCAACTAGACAGAAAACAAATAGGGAAATAAAAACACTTACAGAGAACCTAAATCAAATGGACCTAATAGACGTCTACAGATCTTTTCATCCAAACTCAAAAGAGTATACCTTCTTTTCAGCACCACATGGAACGTTCTCCAAAATAGACCATATAGTTGGTCATAAAGAAAGCCTCAACAGATACAAAAATATTGAAATAATCCCTTGTATTCTATCTGACCACCATGAACTTAAGCTGGACCTCAACAACAACAGAAATAACAAACTGCCTACAGGTACATGGAAACTGAACAACTTACTACACAATGACAGCTGGGTCAAGGAAGAAATAAAGAAAGAAATTAAAGACTTCCTAGAATTCAATGAAAATGAAGGTACAACATACCCAAATTCATGGGAAACATCGAAAGCAGTGCTCAGGGGAAAATTTATAGCACTAAGTGCCTGAAAGAAGAAATTCCTAACATCACATACAAACAACTTAATGGCCCAACTGAAAACCCTAGAAAAAAAAGAAGCAGATATACCCAAGAGGAGCAGAAGGCTGGAAATAATCAAACTCAGGGCTGAAATCAATCAATTAGAAACAAATAAAACTATTCAAAGAATCAATGAAACAAAAAGCTGGTTCTTTGAGAAAATCAACAAGATAGACAAACCCTTAGCCAAACTAACTAAAAAGCGGAGAGAATCTATCCAAATCAACAAAATCAGAGATGAAAAGGGTGACATAACTACAGACACAGAGGAAATTCAAACAATCATTAGGTCATACTACAAAAGCCTATATGCTACAAAATTTGAAAATCTAAATGAAATGGACAATTTTCTTGATAGATTCCATCTTCCAACATTAAGTCAAGATCAGGTAGAAAGACTGAACAGCCCTATATCCCCCAAGGAAATTGAAGCAGTCAGTCACAGTCTCCCCTCAAAAAAAAGCCCTGGGCCACATGGTTTCAGCGCAGAATTCCACCAGACCTTCAAAGAAGTGCTCACACCAATTCTCCTCAAACTATTCCACAAAATAGAAACAGAAGGTACATTACCAAACTCATATGAAGCAACAGTCACCCTGATACCTAAACCACACAAAGACCCAACAAAAAAAGAGAACTTCAGACCTATCTCTCTTATGAACATTGACGCAAAAATACACAATAAAATACTTGCAAACCGAATCCAAGAACACATCAAAGATATCATCCACCACGACCAAGTAGGCTTCATCCCAGGCATGCAAGGGTTGTTCAACATATGGAAATCCATCAATGTAATCTACCACATAAACAAACTGAAGGAGAAAAACCACATGATCATCTCCTTAGATGCTGAAAAAGCATTTGACAAAGTCCAACACCCATTCATGTTTAAAGTCTTGGAGAGATCAGGAATACAAGGCACATATCTCAACATAGTAAAGGCAATATACAGCAAGCTGATAGCCAACATCAAACTCAATGGAGAGAAACTTAAATCAATCCCACTGAAATCAGGGACAAGACAAGGCTGCCCACTCTCTCCCTACCTCTTCAACATAGTACTTGAAGTTCTAGCCAGAGCAATAAGACAACTAAAGGAGATCAAGGGGATACAAATCAGAAAGGAAGAGATCAAAGTGTCACTATTTGCAGATGATATGATAGTATATATGAGCGACCCCAAAAATTCAACCAGAGAACTCCTCCAGTTGATAAACACTTTCAGCAAAGTGGCAGGAATCAAAATCAACTCAAAAAAATCAGAAGCCCTCCTGTATACCAAAGACAAAAGGGCCGAGAAAGAAATTAGGGAAACAACACCCTTGTTGTCACTATAGCCACTAACCACATAAAGTAACTTGGGGTGACACTAACCAAGCAAGTGAAAGACCTGTTTGAGAAAAACTTCAAGTCTCTGAAGAAAGAAATTGAAGATCTCAGAAGATGGAAAGATCTCTCGTGCTCATGGATTGGTAGGATTAACATTGTGAAAATGGCCATCCTGCCAAAAGCAATCTACAGATTCAATGCAATTCCCATCAAAATACCAACTGAATTCTTTAAAGACCTTGAAATAAAGATTCTCAGCTTCATATGGAGAAACAAAAAACCCAGAATCTCCAACACAATCCTGTACAACAACATATCATCTGGAGGTATCTCCATCCCCGATCTCAAGTTGTACTACAGAGCAATAGTAATAAAAACTGCATGGTATTGGCATAAAAACAGAAAGGAGGATCAACGGAACTGCATAGAAGATCCAGAAATAAACCCACACACCTATGAATACTCGATATTTGACAAAGAAGCCAAAACCATTCAATGGAAAAAAGACAGCATCTTCAACAAATGGTGCTGGTCCAACTGGATGTCCACATGCAGAAAAATGAAAATAGATCTATATTTATCACCCTGTACAAAACTAAAGTCCAAGTGGATCAAAGACCTCAACATACAACCAGATACTCTAAATCTGTTAGAAGAAAATGTGGGGAACAGCCTAGAACTCATTGGCACAGGAGACAACTTCCTGAACAGAACACCAACAGCACAGGCTCTAAGATCAACAATCAATAAATGGGACCTCATGAAACTGAAAAGCTTCTGTAAAGCAAAGGACACTGTCATCAAAACAAAACTCCTGCCTACAGATTGGGAAAGAATCTTCACTAATCCTTTATCTGACAGAGGACTAATATCGAGTATATACAAAGAACTAAAGAAGCTGAAAAGCAGCAAACCAAGTAATCCACTTAAAAAATGGGGAACAGAGCTAAACAGAGAATTCTCAACAGAGGAATATCGAATGGCAGAGAAACACTTAAAGAAATGCTCATCCTCATTAGCCATCAGGGAAATGCAAATCAAAACGACGCTGAGATATCACCTTACACCCATCAGAATGGCCAAAATGAAAAACTCAAGGGACAACACATGTTGGAGAGGTTGTGGAGAAAGGGGAACCCTCCTCCACTGCTGGTGGGAATGTAAACTGGTACAACCACTCTGGAAATCTATCTGGTGCTTTCTAAGACAATTAGGAATAGTGCTTCCTCAAGACCCAGCTATACCACTGATAGGTATATAACCAAAATTTGCTCAAGTATACAAAAGGGATATTCGCTCAACCATGTTTATAGCAGCCTTATTTGTAACAGCCAGAACCTGGAAACAACCCAGATGTCCATCAACGGAGGAATGGGTACAGAAATTGTGGTATTTTTCACAATGGAATATTACTCAGCAATCAAAAAGGAGGAAATCATGAAATTTGCAGGCAAATGGTGGGATCTAGAAAAGATCATCCTGAGTGAAATATCCCAGGAGAAAGACAAACACGGTATATACTCACTTATATAGACCTATAAGATATAATAAACATAATGAAATCTATACACCTAAAAAAGATAATCAAGAGAGCGGACATGGGGTAAGATGACCAATCCTCGTTTAGAAAGACAGATGGGATGCACATTGAACATTGACAGGAGTCTACTGAGCGCATTGGAAAGACTCTAGCTAGCAGTGTTTTCAAAGCAAAGACTCATGACCAAACCTTTGGCAGAGTACAGGGAATCATAAGAAAGAAGGGGAGTTAGTCTGATGAGGAAAGGATAGGAGCTCCACAAGG
>NW_026596091.1:22266601-22297030 GCF_907164565.1 Psammomys obesus | reverse complement strand
GCCTTAGCAGAGGAGAAGGTCAGAGGGGAAGGACAGAGAGGCAGCCTGCCAAGGACACAGCACCCTCTCTCCAGCGGACCCTAGCAGAGAAACCCAAGCTCTGGATCTGAAGACACTCAACCCTACCCGGTACTCTCTTGGGATCAGCAAACATAGATTCTACCGCTAGGCTGCTTCTGAAAGAGAGATCTGGGCCCGGGATCTGGGATTGAGTACACTCACCCTAACTCTTTCCCGCGCCACCCAGGGACCAGTCAACATAACCCCTCCTGGCAGAGGGAAAGGACAAAGAGGCAGCACACAGGAAAGGTGGACACCGAGTTCTGCGGCTACAGTGTCACAGAGCTGACTGATAGCCTACCCTACCCGTGTACTTCCGCAGCAGGACCAAAACAGAGAGTAGTGACCAAGGGGAACCTCTGTGCATTCCAACTGGTCCTGCAAGAGAGTGAGTGAGCCTTCTAGGGAGAGATTGCCCCAGACCCAGGGCCTCTACACAGAAGCAACCAGATGAGATCCCTGGCACCCACACTCCTAGTGTGGGCATCAGAGGGATTCTTGGGATAGCGACCCCAACAGTGAAGCCTCTGCCTTGTGGGTCCACTAGGGTAATCCAGGCAAACAATCCCTGGATCTCAGTCAGAACTGCGTAATAGTGGCTTGCAGGCCACTGCAATAGTCAGAGAATCCGCGCATGCACACTGCGCCCGCTAAAAGCGCATGCGAATAGCGCCAGCATCACATTCTTTACTTAGGCAAAACTGAAAACACAGTGCACACTCCCAAAGCAGTGAACCTCTCTCATCTTCCTGAAAAAACAGTCCAGAAAACAGAAAGAGAGGATCATAGCCCAAACTACAATCTCAAGGAACAACCAGTGAGAATTATAAATAACCAGATGGCTAGAGGCAGACGTAAGAACACTCCCAACAAAAATCAGGACACAATGACCTCACCAGCAACCCCACAAAACAATGGACACTTCAAATCACTAGATATACAAGAAAAAGACCTCAAAACTATGTTTCTTCAGCTACTAGAGGCCCATAGAGATGAAATGAACAAAGCCCTCAGAGAAATAACCAAAGAAATCGAGACTAACCAAGAGGAAACATATCGTGCTCTCAGAGAAATGACCACGAAAATTGAGGCAAACAGAGAAGAAATGCACAAAGCTCTCAAAGAAATGTCCACACAAATGAAGGCAAATAAAGAAAAAATAAACAAAGCTCTCATAGAAATACAGGCAATTATACCCAAAGAAATAGAGGCACAATTAGTGATACATAGAGAGGAAACGGACAAAAAAATAGAAGCTATCATTGAAAAGCAGGAGTCCACATTCAAACAGATGAAGGAAATGGTGCAAGACATGAAAACAGAATTAGAATCAATAAAGAAAACACAAATAGAGAAAAACTAGGAGCTGGAGAACATAGAGAAAAGATCAGGCACTACAAAGGTAAGCATCACCAACAGAATACAAGAAATGGAAGAAAGAATCTCAGGAGCCGAAGATACACTTGCGGAAATTGACACGTCTCTCAAAGAAAAAATAAAATCAGAAAAGTTCCAAACACAAAACATCCAAGAAATCAAGGACACCATGAAAAGACAAAACCTAAGAATAATAGGAGTAGAAGAAAAAGAAGACATCAGGCTCAAAGGTCCGGAAAATATTTTCAAGAAAATTATAGAAGAAAACTTTCCCAACTTAAAGAAGGAGATGGCCATAAACATACAAGAGGCCTACAGAACACCAAGTAGACTAGACCAGAAAAGAAATTCTTCACGTCACATCATAGTCAAAACACTGAACCTACAAAACAAAAAAAATTCTAAAAGCAGCAAGGGAAAAAGGCCAAGTAACATATGAAGGTAGACCTATCAGAATCACACCAGACTTCTCAACAGAAACTATGAAAGCCAGAAGGGCCTGGACAGATATCATACAGTCCTTAAGGGACCACAGATTCCAACCCAGACTACTATACCCATCAAAACTTTCAATCAACATAGACGAAGAATTCAAGATATTCCAAGACAAAACCAAATTTAAACAATATCTACATAGTAACCCAGCTCTACAGAAGTTACTAGAAGGGAAACTCCAAACCAAAGAAAACAATTACATTGAAGGAAACAGAGGAAATAGATAACTACACAACATAAAAACCAAAAGAAGACAAGCAATGAAACTCAGTGACACCACCAACACCACATTTAAAGTAAGTAACAATTGCGGGTCACTAGTTTCCATCAACTTCAACGGACTCAACTCCCCAATTAAAAGACATAGACTAACAGAATGGTTGCAGAAACAGGATCCATCATTCTGTTGCATCCAAGAAACACACCTATGCAACAAAGATAAACACTACCTCAGAGTAAAGGGCTGGAAAAATGTCTTTCAAGCAAATGGTTCCAGAAAACAAGCGGGAGTAGCCATCCTAATATCTAATACAATAGACTTTCAACCCAAGTTAATCAAAAAAGATAAGGACGGCCACTATATTCTCATCAAGGAAAAATCCACCAAGAGGACATCACAATTTTGAATATCTATGCCCCAAATACAAGAGTACCTACATTCGTAAATGAAACAATATTAAAGCTTAAATCACACATTGATCCTAAAACCCTAATAGTGGGAGACTTCAACACTCCACTCTCACCAAGGGACAGATCAACTAGACAGAAAACAAATAGGGAAATAAAAACACTTACAGAGACCCTAAATCAAATGGACCTAATAGACGTCTACAGATCTTTTCATCCAAACTCAAAAGAGTATACCTTCTTTTCAGCACCACATGGAACGTTCTCCAAAATAGACCATATAGTTGGTCATAAAGAAAGCCTCAACAGATACAAAAATATTGAAATAATCCCTTGTATTCTATCTGACCACCATGAACTTAAGCTGGACCTCAACAACAACAGAAATAACAAACTGCCTACAGGTACATGGAAACTGAACAACTTACTACACAATGACAGCTGGGTCAAGGAAGAAATAAAGAAAGAAATTAAAGACTTCCTAGAATTCAATGAAAATGAAGGTACAACATACCCAAATTCATGGGAAACATCGAAAGCAGTGCTCAGGGGAAAATTTATAGCACTAAGTGCCTGAAAGAAGAAATTCCTAACATCACATACAAACAACTTAATGGCCCAACTGAAAACCCTAGAAAAAAAAGAAGCAGATATACCCAAGAGGAGCAGAAGGCTGGAAATAATCAAACTCAGGGCTGAAATCAATCAATTAGAAACAAATAAAACTATTCAAAGAATCAATGAAACAAAAAGCTGGTTCTTTGAGAAAATCAACAAGATAGACAAACCCTTAGCCAAACTAACTAAAAAGCAGAGAGAATCTATCCAAATCAACAAAATCAGAGATGAAAAGGGTGACATAACTACAGACACAGAGGAAATTCAAACAATCATTAGGTCATACTACAAAAGCCTATATGCTACAAAATTTGAAAATCTAAATGAAATGGACAATTTTCTTGATAGATTCCATCTTCCAACATTAAGTCAAGATCAGGTAGAAAGACTGAACAGCCCTATATCCCCCAAGGAAATTGAAGCAGTCAGTCACAGTCTCCCCTCAAAAAAAAGCCCTGGGCCACATGGTTTCAGCGCAGAATTCCACCAGACCTTCAAAGAAGTGCTCACACCAATTCTCCTCAAACTATTCCACAAAATAGAAACAGAAGGTACATTACCAAACTCATATGAAGCAACAGTCACCCTGATACCTAAACCACACAAAGACCCAACAAAAAAAGAGAACTTCAGACCTATCTCTCTTATGAACATTGACGCAAAAATACACAATAAAATACTTGCAAACCGAATCCAAGAACACATCAAAGATATCATCCACCACGACCAAGTAGGCTTCATCCCAGGCATGCAAGGGTTGTTCAACATATGGAAATCCATCAATGTAATCTACCACATAAACAAACTGAAGGAGAAAAACCACATGATCATCTCCTTAGATGCTGAAAAAGCATTTGACAAAGTCCAACACCCATTCATGTTTAAAGTCTTGGAGAGATCAGGAATACAAGGCACATATCTCAACATAGTAAAGGCAATATACAGCAAGCTGATAGCCAACATCAAACTCAATGGAGAGAAACTTAAATCAATCCCACTGAAATCAGGGACAAGACAAGGCTGCCCACTCTCTCCCTACCTCTTCAACATAGTACTTGAAGTTCTAGCCAGAGCAATAAGACAACTAAAGGAGATCAAGGGGATACAAATCAGAAAGGAAGAGATCAAAGTGTCACTATTTGCAGATGATATGATAGTATATATGAGCGACCCCAAAAATTCAACCAGAGAACTCCTCCAGTTGATAAACACTTTCAGCAAAGTGGCAGGAATCAAAATCAACTCAAAAAAATCAGAAGCCCTCCTGTATACCAAAGACAAAAGGGCCGAGAAAGAAATTAGGGAAACAACACCCTTGTTGTCACTATAGCCACTAACCACATAAAGTAACTTGGGGTGACACTAACCAAGCAAGTGAAAGACCTGTTTGAGAAAAACTTCAAGTCTCTGAAGAAAGAAATTGAAGATCTCAGAAGATGGAAAGATCTCTCGTGCTCATGGATTGGTAGGATTAACATTGTGAAAATGGCCATCCTGCCAAAAGCAATCTACAGATTCAATGCAATTCCCATCAAAATACCAACTGAATTCTTTAAAGACCTTGAAATAAAGATTCTCAGCTTCATATGGAGAAACAAAAAACCCAGAATCTCCAACACAATCCTGTACAACAACATATCATCTGGAGGTATCTCCATCCCCGATCTCAAGTTGTACTACAGAGCAATAGTAATAAAAACTGCATGGTATTGGCATAAAAACAGAAAGGAGGATCAACGGAACTGCATAGAAGATCCAGAAATAAACCCACACACCTATGAATACTCGATATTTGACAAAGAAGCCAAAACCATTCAATGGAAAAAAGACAGCATCTTCAACAAATGGTGCTGGTCCAACTGGATGTCCACATGCAGAAAAATGAAAATAGATCTATATTTATCACCCTGTACAAAACTAAAGTCCAAGTGGATCAAAGACCTCAACATACAACCAGATACTCTAAATCTGTTAGAAGAAAATGTGGGGAACAGCCTAGAACTCATTGGCACAGGAGACAACTTCCTGAACAGAACACCAACAGCACAGGCTCTAAGATCAACAATCAATAAATGGGACCTCATGAAACTGAAAAGCTTCTGTAAAGCAAAGGACACTGTCATCAAAACAAAACTCCTGCCTACAGATTGGGAAAGAATCTTCACTAATCCTTTATCTGACAGAGGACTAATATCGAGTATATACAAAGAACTAAAGAAGCTGAAAAGCAGCAAACCAAGTAATCCACTTAAAAAATGGGGAACAGAGCTAAACAGAGAATTCTCAACAGAGGAATATCGAATGGCAGAGAAACACTTAAAGAAATGCTCATCCTCATTAGCCATCAGGGAAATGCAAATCAAAACGACGCTGAGATATCACCTTACACCCATCAGAATGGCCAAAATGAAAAACTCAAGGGACAACACATGTTGGAGAGGTTGTGGAGAAAGGGGAACCCTCCTCCACTGCTGGTGGGAATGTAAACTGGTACAACCACTCTGGAAATCTATCTGGTGCTTTCTAAGACAATTAGGAATAGTGCTTCCTCAAGACCCAGCTATACCACTGATAGGTATATAACCAAAATTTGCTCAAGTATACAAAAGGGATATTCGCTCAACCATGTTTATAGCAGCCTTATTTGTAACAGCCAGAACCTGGAAACAACCCAGATGTCCATCAACGGAGGAATGGGTACAGAAATTGTGGTATTTTTCACAATGGAATATTACTCAGCAATCAAAAAGGAGGAAATCATGAAATTTGCAGGCAAATGGTGGGATCTAGAAAAGATCATCCTGAGTGAAATATCCCAGGAGAAAGACAAACACGGTATATACTCACTTATATAGACCTATAAGATATAATAAACATAATGAAATCTATACACCTAAAAAAGATAATCAAGAGAGCGGACATGGGGTAAGATGACCAATCCTCGTTTAGAAAGACAGATGGGATGCACATTGAACATTGACAGGAGTCTACTGAGCGCATTGGAAAGACTCTAGCTAGCAGTGTTTTCAAAGCAAAGACTCATGACCAAACCTTTGGCAGAGTACAGGGAATCATAAGAAAGAAGGGGAGTTAGTCTGATGAGGAAAGGATAGGAGCTCCACAAGGGCCAAAGATATCTGGGCACAGGGTCTTTTCTGAGACTGACATGCAACCAAGGACCATGTATGAATGTAACCTAGAACCTCTGCTCAGATGTAGCCTGTGGTAGCTCAGTAACCAATTGGTTTCCCATAGTGAGGGGAACAAGGACTATTTCTAACAGGAACTCAATGGCTGGCTCTTTGGCCTCCCCACCCCCCAAGGGAGGAGCAGTCCTGTGAGGCCACAGAGGAGAGCTTTGCAGCCAGTCCTGAAGATACCTGATAAAACAGGATCAGATGAATGGGGAGGAGGTCCCCCCTATCAGTGGACTTGGCAAGGGGCACGGTGGAGAGGAGGGAGGGAGGGACTGGGAGGGAATGAGGGATCGGGACATGGCTGGGGTACAGAGTTAATAAAATGTAAGTGATAAGAAAAAAATAAAATACAAAAAAATAAAGAATATATATAAACAACAACAACAAAAAAAAGCAAATCAAATTATCCAATTAAAAAATGGGGTACAACCATTTGCCTGCAAATTTCATAATTTCCTTGTTTTTAATGGCTGAATAGGATTACACTGTGCAAATGTACCACGATTTCTTTTTTATCCATTCCTCCACTGAGGGATATATAGGCCGTTTCCAAATTCTGGCTATTACAAATAAAGCTGTGATGAACATAGTTGAGTAGATGTCCTCTGTGAATGGTGGCGTACCTTTGGAGCATATGCTCAGGAGTGGTATACCTGAATCTTGAGGTAGCTCTATTCCCAATTTTCCAAGAAAATACCAGAATGGTTTCCAAAATGGTTGTACAAGTTTACATTCCCACCAGCAATGGAGGTTCCCCTTTCTCCACATCCTGTCTACCATGTGTTGTCACTTGAGTTTTTGAACTTAGCCATTCTGTTTAGTGTAAGATGGAATCTCAGAGTTGTTTTGATTTGCATTTCCCTGATGACTAAAGATACTGAGCATTTCTTTAAGTGTTTTTCTACCATTTGAAATTCCTCTGTTGAGAATTCTCTGCTCACCTTTGTGCCATATTTTAGATTATTTTGTTTGTTGGTGTCTAATTTCTTGAGTTCTTTATATATTCTGGATATTAACCCTCTATCAGATGTAGGGTTGGTGAAGATCCTTTCCCAGTCTATAGGCTGTTATTTTGTTCTGTTGACAGTGTATTTTGCTTTACAGAAAATTTTCAGTTTTAGGAGTTCCCATTTATTAATTGTTGATCTTTCCTGAGTGAGGTAACCCAGAAACAGAAGACACACATGGTATACACTCACTTATAAGCAAATATTAGCCATATAACATAGAATAGCCATACTAAAATCTTCAGATCTGAAAACGCTAAACAACAAGGAGAAACCTCGGGAGGATGCTTAAATCTCATTCAGAATAGCAAATAGGATAGACACCAGAAGCAGTAGAAGAGAGGGAACAGGATGGGACCCTACTATAGAGGGTCATGTGAAAGGCTCCATTCAACAGAGTGTTGAAACAGATGCTGAGACTCACAGACAAACTTTGGGCAGAAGGCACGGAGTATTATGGAAGAAGGTGCGGGAGGTGAGGGGTGAGGATGGATAGAAGGACACAAGCTAAGAAATCTGAGTCCAGGTGGTCCTGCAGAGACAGATGCAGCAACCAAGGTCCATGCATGCATAAGAACTAGACCTCCTGCTCAGATGTAGCCAATTGTCAGCTCAGTCTTCATGTGGGTACCCAAGTAAGGGGAACAGGGGCTGCCTTTGTCATGAACTCCTTTGCCTGCTCTTTAATCACTTGCTCTTTGTGATGTAGCATTGCCAGCCCACAGAGGAAGAGGATCCAGGCAGTCTTGAGACTCGATAAGCTCTGGGCAGATGGCAGAGGAGGAGAACTCCCCCTTTTGGTGGACTAGAGGAAAGGGATAGGGGAGAAGAGGGAGGGATGGTAGGACTGGGAGGGCTTAAGAGAGGGGTTTCAATCAGGTTGTATAATGAATAAAATGTAAAAAAAAAATACAAAATAATAAAAAATAGGGTACAGAGCTAAGTTGATAATTCACACAGAGGATTATTGAATGGTTGAGAAGCACTCTAAGAATGTTTAATACCCTTAGTCATCAGAGAAATGCAAATCAAAATGACTGTACAATTCCATCTTATATCGGTCAGAATGGATAAGATCAAAAACTCAAACAACAGCACATATGCTGTCTAGGTTGTAGAGAAAGGGGAACAATCCTGCATTGCTGGTAGGAGTGCAAACATGTACAACCTCTCTGGAAATCAATCTAACACTTTCTCAGAAAATTTGGAATAGTTTTACCTCAAGACTCAGTTATACCACTCCTGTGCATATACCCAAAAGATGCTCCACCATACAACCAGAACATTTGCTCAAATATATTCACAACTGCTTTATTCATGATAGCCAGAATCAGGAAACAACCTAAATGACCTCAACTGAAGAATGGATAAAGAAATTATGGTACTTTTACACAATGGAATGCTACTCAGCAATTAAAAAAAAAGGAGATCATGAAATTTGCAGGCAAATGGATAGAACCAGAAAAGATCATCCTGAGTGAAGCAACCCAGACCAAGAAAGATACGCATGGTATGTACTCATAAGTAGATATTAGACCTATTGTACAGGATAACCATATTGCAATCCACAGAATTAAAGAAGGTGAGTAACAAGGAGGACCCCAGGGAAAGCGCCTGAATGTCACTTAAAAGGGGAAATAGAATACACAGCAGAAGTGGATGAAGAGTGGGCAGGAGATAAAATGGGGAGCATAACAAGGGTAGGGATCAGATGTGGAAGAACAGGGTGGGGCAAGGTGAGAAGCCTGGGGATAAAAGGGGAAACTGAGGGAGTGCATCTCTTTCACAAGCTGGAGTCCTATGATAGGGCAGGCTCCTGGGAGAATATTGGTGTGACTCAAGCTGAGACCCCTAACAGGAGTTACATGGAGACTGAAATGAATACCTTCTAGCCAGGGAGGACTAGTGGAAGAAGAACAACAATGCAGAGACAAAACAATTGATCCAAGTATTATCCTGCCTACAAGGGAACAAAAATTGAAGGAATGTCAAACCCATAATTGACCCAACCTAAGACCCACTCCACAGTAGAGAGCCAACCCTTGACACTATTAATGATGCTCTGCTGTGCTTGCTGACAGGAGCCTAACATGACTCTTCTGGGAGGCTTCAGCCAGCAGCAGATCCAGACAGATGCTGGGACTTGCAGCCAAGCATTGGGAAGAACTCCAGTCTTGTGGAAGTGTTGGTGAAAAGATACAAGCAACCTGGAGGCCACAGGAATCCCAAAAGAAGACCAACAGTGACAACTAGCCCAGACTCATGGGAGCTTATAGAGACTGAGACATCAACTAAGGAACATGAATGGTCTGGACTTAGGCCCCCTGCAAATATAGGCTGATTGGAAGCTTGGTCTTTATGTGGGTCACCTGGTGAGTGGAGGAGGGGAGCTGTTTCTAACATGGACTCTATTGCCTGCTTTTGGATCACTTCCCCTTGGCAGGACTGTCTTACCTGAACTCAGTAGATGAGGATAGGCTCAGTCCTGAAGTGAATTGATATGCTGTGGAGGGTGGATACAGGATGAGGGGTTCTCCTCTTTTCTGGGGGAAAAGGTAGAGGGGAAGGGGGAAGGAGGGGAAAGAGGACTGGGAGGAGAGGAGGGAGTGGGCACCCTTGGGATGTAAATTAAATAAACTTAAGTAAAATAAATAAAACTTAATATTTTGTAACAGATAGGCATGGAATCCAGTGAATTTTGTGATAATTGGCAAAATTTTAAGTTATTTTTATGCAAATTCACTCATTTGTCATGAGAAATACAAAATTCTAGTTGTCTACAATTTTCCTCTGTAGTATAAGATCCCCCCAAATATATAACTTATGTCTGTTTTTACATCCAGTTGCTCCCATTCTCTCTAGCTTAGTTGTTGCTATTTTATATTTTGTTTAATGAACGAATTATGTCTACTTTAGAGCTGTTCGCCTTAAGCAGGTACATTTTTTTTTTTCACCACATAAAAACTTGTAAAATACTGACGGAGAGTAAATAAGTATGATATAGGGACTGCTGAAGGTTACTTCCTCACAATATTTGTCACAACTAGTTGTGACTTTCTTCTCTTCTTTTCAACAATTTACCACAATAATAATTATTATTATTGCAGGTAGATGACACCCTGAACTATTTACAGAGATTTCCCTAAGGTGAGAGAAAAATGAGTATATTTCTGATGAGTATAGTAAGACACAGTCTTCTTCGTGGAGTTTTCCATTTTCAGGAAGAATATTATCTCAGTCACCCAAGATAGAGTGAGTCAGGAAACGACTCCTATTTTTATACTTAGTACCAATGTTTTGGAATTAGAAACAATGGTAGCTTTGATGACTCTTCAGTCACATGCACAATAGGGAAGGATCAATGGCTTTCTTTGGCATTTTTGTGGAGCTGAGGAAAATTCCATCTGCTTTACAAATAATCATCCTCTTTCCCTTTATTTGTTATTGGCCAGAACAAGTCACATTGAGCCTCATTTTGTTGTTATCAGAGTAGAGGGATACAGTTCTGATGGCTTTGGCAGCCATCAGTGACAGGGACAGTTATAGTAAAGGGTGCTACATATGCCTACTTGAGGTCTAAGAGCAAAAACTCAGCCTCTCTCTCTTTCCCTCCCTTCCTGCCCTCTCTTTTTAAAAAGCAACTGTTTTAAAAATGTAGCTCTCCCCAAATAAATAAGTACAAATAGGACATGTGATGTGATTAGAATGATGGGCAAGTCTGAAAATCAGTAATACAGCTTAAGCCACAGGGCTCTCAAATTTGAGGAAGGCCAATTTTTCAAGTACAAAAACCTTATGCGATCAGAATTCCCTCTAAATGAAATCAATTTCATTTTCTATCCAGGTTTTCAGCCAATTAATTGTACGTTCAAGAAGATAGTCTATGTTATTTAAAGCAGCATTTTAAGACTAATCTCATTAAAAATTCACTCTATAGAAATAACTGGATTATGTAATATTTCAACAAATGTCTATGTTCTCTTCAAGTAACACATACAATTAGTCATCATACAATGTGCATGGCTGTCCTCCTTCACTTATATATTTATGTAATATCCATTTGTATATCTATATAATATAATATGGGGAATCACCACTTAAACCCTAGGCTGGCTTCAAACTTACCATAGCTGAGGATGACCTTAAAAATCTAATCTTCTTCATCCACTGCTGAAATTATAGGCATATGTCACTTTGGTCAGTTTATTCAATACTTGGGGTTGATCCCAGAAATCTGTTTATAGGGCAATATTATACCAACTGAGCTACATGGCCATGCCAAAAATCAAGGATTTAATTATATTAAAATATCACATTTCATGATGGGAAGGACTTGATATTTCTGAAATGTTCCTTCTGGTTTAATACACATCCTAGTATGATTTATTTTTCCTTTCTGAGTTCTAAGGATTTATAATTAACAACTCTCTCTTTGTGTGTGTGTGCGTGTGTGCTTGTGTGTACTATAGAACTTTATCAGATTATCTGTTTTCCCTAGAAATAGACCCGTCATTATAAAAAAAGATGGGTGATAGTAAGTATCAAAATATAAGGTCATAGTATTAAAAGAAGTGCAAAAAAATAGAATACATTGTTTTCCTAGCTGTTAGAAATGATTTTGTACCTTCATAATGTGAAAGTTAAGGAGAAAGATAGAGTAGTTGTACCCCATGGTGTCTCTTACTGAAAAATAATGATGTGATTTAGATACTGTATTGTAAAAGTTTCTTTGTCAACAGATCTAAAAATCAGGGCACAGTAGTCTTTTCTGAGACTGATACTCCAACAAAGGATCATGCATGGAGAAAACCTAGACCCCCTGCACACATGTAGCCCAAGGCAGCTCAGTGTACAAGTGAGTACCCTAGTAATAGGAACAGGGATTCTCTCTGTCATGAACTCAGTGGCTGGCTCTTTGATCACCAACCCCTGAGGGGGCGCAGCCTTGACAGCCACAGAGGAAGACAATGTAGCCAATCTTGATGAGACCTAATAGGCTAGGGTCAAATGGAAGGGGAGGAGGACTTCCCCTATCAGTGGACTTGGGGAGGCGCAAGGGAGGAGATGAGTGAAGGGGCTACTGCCTGGATTCAAAGTGAATAAATTATAATTAATAAAAAAGTAAATTAATAAAAAATAGTAAAATTACACACACACACACACACACACACACATATAGACAATGTTGGATCTCAATCTTGATTTGAGGTTGTGAATATTAAACAGGCAGTCATACTCTAAGTTTTGTACACTAGAAATTATAATTTCTAGTGTACAAACAGAAACAGCTACTGTGTTCACAGATCATTCAGAAGACAGAGACGGTAGGAGGGTCACCACTTTTTACAAATATTTTATAACCTATGTTTCCATAACAGAGGAAAATAACAAGATTTATTGATGATAAAATATTACAGTTTTATATAGTTGTGCTTAGTGTTAGGAATTCAGAAAGATAATGCATAGGATATAACAATTAAAGGAATGGTGCATTTAAATTGTAATTGGAAATATTGGATATTTTAAAATATTTTATCAAATTTATTAATTTATTTTGTGAACAATGTGTTGGTGTATCATGTACGTACTTGTTACCTGTAGAAGTCATACCAGGGCATCATATCCTTTGAAACTGTAGTTATTGATGAATATGAAATACCATATGGTTGCTAGAACTTGAAACTGGGTCCTCTATAGGAGCAAAAATAATAAAGGCAATTTACAGAAAGCCTATAGAAACATCAAAATAAATGGGAAAAATACTCAAAGCAAAAGCAGGTACAAGACAGGTTGTCCATTCATACTACATCTATTTAATATAGAAGTTACAGTCTTAGCTAGATCAATATGATAAACGAAGGTGATAAAGGGGATGCAAATTAGAAAGGAAGAAGTCAAAGTATCTTTATTTGCAGATGATATGATAGCATACATAAGTGAGTTTAAAAATTCTACCAGGAAGCACATACAGCTGATAAACACCTTCCACAAAGTAGCTAAATAAAAAATTAAGTAAAAAAAAAAAATAGTATTCCTCCTCCATTCAACTGACAAATGTCTTGAGAAAGAGATTAAGGAAAAACATCCTTCACAATATTCTTAAATAATATCTTGGGGGTAACTCTAATCAAGCAAGTAAAAATATGATAAAAAGGTCAAGACTTTGAAAAAAATTGAAGAAGATATTAGAAGACAGAAAGATCTCCCATGCTCTTGACTTGTAAGATTAACATAGTAAAACTGGCTGTCCTACCAAAAGCAATGTACAGATTCAATACAATCCCCATCAAAATTCCAACACAATTCTTCACAAACCTTGGAAGGACAATTATCAACTTCATATGCAAAAAATAAAAAAACTCAGGATACCTAAATCAATCCTGAACAATAGAACTTCTATAATTTTTACTATTCCTGATTTCAAGTTGTCCTACAGAGCTATAGTAATAAAAACTGCACGGTATTAGCACAAAAACTGACATGTTGATCAATGGAATCAAACCAGACATATAATCCACATACCTATGGACACCTGATTGAGATTTCACCTTACACCCATCAGAATGGCCTAGATGAAAAACTCAAGTGACAACACATGCTGGAGAGTTTGTGGAGAAAGGGGAACCCTCCTCCACTGCTGATGGGAATGTAAACTTGTACAACCACTCTGGAAATCAATCTGGCACTTTCTCAGACAACTAGGAATAGCACTTCCTCAAGATCCAGGCATACCACTCCTAGGCATATACCCAAAAGAGGCTCAAGTACACAAAAAGGACATTTGCTCAACCATGTTTGTAGCAGCTTTATTTTTAATAGCCAGAAGCTGGAAACAGCCCAGATGTTCATCAACTGAAGAATGAATGCAGAAATTGTGGTACATCTACACAATGGAGTATTACTCTGCAATGAAAAATAAGTAAATCATGAAATTTGCAGGTAAATAGTGGGACCTGGAAAGGATCATCCTGAGTGAGCTGTCCCAGAAGCAGAAAGACACACACGGTATATACTCACTCATATAGACATATAACATAGGATAAACCTACTAAAACCTGTACATTTAAAGAAACTAATCAAGAAAGAGGACTCTGACTAAAATGCTCAATCCCCATCCCAAAAGGCAAAGAGGATGAACATCAGAAGAAGAAGAAAACAGGAAACAATTTAGAAACCTGCCACAGAGGGCCTCTGAAAGGCTCTGCCCTGCAGACTATCAAAGCAGACACTGAGACTTATGGCCAACTGTTGGGCAGAGTGCATGGAATCTTATGTAAGAAGTAGGAAATAGTAAGATCTGGAGAGGACAGGAACCCCACAAGGAGAGCAACAGAACCAGAAAATTTGAACACAGGTGTCTTTCCTGAGACTCATACTCCAACCAAGTACCATGCACGGAGATAACCTAGAACCCCTGCACAGATGTAGCCCATGGCAGTTTAGTGTCCGAGTGGGTTACATAGTAATGGGAAGAGAGACTGCCTCTGACATAATCTGATTGGCTTGCTTTTTAATCACCTTCCCTGAGGGGGGGGAGCAGCCTTACCAGGCCACAGAAGAGGACAATGCAGCCACTCCTGAAGTGATCTGATAGACTAAGATCAGAAGGAAGGAGAGGAGGACCTCCCTTATCAGTGGACTTGGAGAGGGGCATGCGTGCAGAAGGGGGAGGGAGGGTGGGACTGGCAAGGGAGGAGGGAGGGGCTTATGGGGGGATACAAAATGAATAAAGTGTAATTAATAAAATTAAATTAAATTAAAAAAAGAAGCCAGAAATAAACATACGAAAAACAATAGCACCTTCAACAAATGGTGCAGGTCGAACTGGATGTCTGCATGTTGAAAAAAATAAAGAGATCCCTTATTATTACCATACACAAAATTCAAATTTTTGGTTTTGATAGAAATTTAGACATACCTGGGCAGAGGAAATCTCAGGCAGGGGCTATTTCTGACATGAACTCAGTGGCTGGATCTTTGATTACCTCCCCTGAGGGGGGTAGCAGCCTTGCTAGGCCACAGAGGAAGACAGTGAAGCCAGTCCTGATGAGACCTGATAGGCTAGCGTCAGATAGAAGGGGAGAAGAACCTCCACTATCAGCGGACTTGGGGAGGGACATAGGAGGAGAAGAAGGAGGGTGGGATTCGGAAGGGATGAGGGAGGGGGCTACAACTGGAATACAAAGTGAATAAATCGTAATAAGCAAACAAGTAAGTAAGTAAATAAGTAAATAAGTAAGTAAATAAATAAATAAATACATAAATAAATAAATAGATGAGGAAAGAAAGAAAGAAAGAAAAGTGGCCTCCATCAGATCAGCCAGTGACTGTAGAACACAGTCTTGATTTCTAAGTCATATAGGTAAGTTCCCTGCGTGTGGGCCTGGACTGTTTAAGAAAGGTACCTGAGCAAGACAAGGAAAACAAACCAGTAATCAGTATTTCTTATAGTCTCTGTTTTAATTTCTGCTTCCAAATTATATAAATAATGTGTGTGTGTGTGTGTGTGTGTGTGTGTGTGTGTGTGTGTGCATAAATACCAGGTCCCTTATGTGGAGATCAGCAAACAATTTCTTTAAAATTATTTTTATTAATTTATTTTATTAATTAAAATTTATTCATTTTGTATCCCAGCTGTAGCTCCCTCCCTTGTCCCTTTCCAATCCCATCATTCCTCCTTCTTCTCCTTCCTTACCTCTCCCCAAGTCCACTGATAGGGATGGTCCTCCTCCCCTTTCATGTGACCCTAAACTATCAGGTCTCATCAGGACTGGTTGCATTGTCTTCCTCTGTGACCTAATAAGGCTGTTCCACCCTCACTGGGAGGTGTTCAAAGAGCCAGCCACTGAGTTCATGCCAGAGACAGTCCCTGTTCTCATTACTAAGAAACCCTCTTGGACACTGAGCTGCATGGGCTATATCTGTGCAGGGCTTCTAGGTTTTCTCCATGCATAATCCTTGGTTGGAGTATCAGTCTCAGAAAAGACCCCTGGGCCCAGACTTTCTGGTTCTTATACTCTTCTTATGGAGCTCCTGTTCCCTCCATGTCTTGTATATCCCCCTTTTTTTCAAAGGATTCTCTGTAGTCTGTCCAACGTTTGGCTATGAGTCTCAGCAACTGCTTTGATACCCTATTGGGTAGAGTCTTTCAGAGGCTCTTTGTGGTAGGCTCCTGTCCTGTTCCCTGTTTTCTCCCTTCTCTGATGTCCATCCCATTTGCCTTTCTGAATGACAAAAAGACACACATGGTATATACTCATTTTTAAGTGGATATTAGACATAGAATATAGGAGAAACATACTAAAATCTGCACACCTAAAGAAGCTAAGCAAAAAGGAGGATCCTGGGTAAGATGATCAATCCTCATTCAGAAAGGCAAACAACTTCTAAGAATTAGTTCTTTCCTTTCAACATGTAGGTCCTAAAGATAAAAGTCAGATTATCAGGTTTGGTGGCAGATTATTCTTAGTTATCTTTCTGGCCCAACACACTATTATTTTTTCAAGTTTGATTCCTCTTTTTCATGAGCTTACAATGATGTATAACAGAATTTATATATTTCAGAGTACTTTGTATTTATGCCTGTATATTTTTTCTTTTTATTTTTTTATATTAATTACAGTTTATTCACTTTTTAGCCCAGCTGTAGCTCCATCCTTCATTCCCTCCCAATCCCATCCTCCCTCCTTCTTCTCCCACCCTTCTCTCCAAGTCTACTAATAGGGGAGGTCCTCCTCCCCTTCCACCTGACCCTAGCCTATCAGGTCTCATCAGGACTGGCTGCATTGTCTTCCTCTGTGGCCTGGTAATTCTGCTCCCCCCTCAGGGGGAGGTGATCAAAGAGCCATCCACTGAGGTTATGTCAAAGACAGTTTTTTTTTTAAATAAGAAAGTTTTATATTTACAAGACAGAGAAAGACAAATATCTAGAAAGAACATGATAATTAAGACAAGAAGTGAAATTATTTTAAAGTTATGTAGACTTTAGGATACAGGGAAAATAAGTTATAAAATTAATATTTCTAGTCATTAATCAAAAGTATTCTATGGTCACTTTGCACAAGAATTGTTAAAAGATGTCATGCAAAAAAAGATAATCATGGAATCAAGATTTAAATTAAAGTAAATTACAAATATTGGAAAGAGTTGGCAGGAAAAATGGCAAATTTTTGGCAAACACAACTGTGATTTTCTGAATTATAATTGGGTAGAGTAATTGGCTGGATCAGTTGGTTGTCATGGTGGTTTGGAAAGAAGAATAATAGTTTAGAGCATTTAAGCTAACTCTGAAAAGTACAAATGACCTTTTATTCTGGCACATATAAATGAAAAAGAAATCACACAAACAAAACATTTAATTATGAAAGGAAAAACAAACGTTCCATTATCTTCCTGGTTTTAACTTAGAAAGAACTTCTACAGTTCATAAAACAACTTCAATTATTTCTTGTGAACACAGTCAAAAAATGTTCTTTCTTTTTTTACATTTTTTTATTTTTTATTTTTTATTAATTACACTTTATTAATTTTGTATCCCCCCATGAGCCCCTCCCTCCTCCCCTGCTGACCCCACCCTTTCTCTCGTTTCTGCATGCATGCCCCTCCCCAAGTCCACTGATAGGGGAGGTTCTCCTCTCCTTTCTGATCTTAGTCTATCAGTTCTCATCAATAGTGGTTGCATTGTCCTCTACTGTGGCCTGGTAGGGCTGCTCCCCCCTCAGGGGGAGGTGATCAAAGAGCAGGCTAATCAGATTATCTCAGAGGCAGTTCCTCTTCCCATTACTAGGTAACCCACTTGGACACTGACCTGCCATGGGCTACATCTGTGCAGGGGTTCTAGGTTATCTCCATGAATAGTCCTTGGTTGGAGTATGAGTCTCTGGGAAGTTCCCTGTGTTCAAATTTTCTTGTTCTGTTGCTCTCCTTGTGGAGTTCCCGTCCCCTCCAGCTCTTACTATTTCCCACTTCTTACATAAAATTCCATTCACTCTGCCCGACAGTTGGCCATCAGGCTCAGCATCTGCTTTGATAGTCTGCAAAATGTTCTTAATATATGCTATTCCTAAACATAATCTAAGACAGTAATACCAAGTTCAACATCAGCATATACAAAAGCACACAGAGTAGAATATAGTCTCACACAAGAGTTAAACGAGTGTTACACATGACATAAAAAACAGTGATATAAGAAAGGCAGAAATTTTGTCTTCCTTTCCTTGTTCTCACGTTTCTTTTTATCAAAAAGAGTGTTGTGAAGTGAAGAGACAGTGGAGATGGTTTCTGTTGATAGCAACTTAATGCAGATTTCTGAAAGTGATCTGACATATCTGATATATCTCCTCTTTCCCCTTTTCTTTCTAGTCTTCCATCATCTTGGATGCCTCTGAGTTCCTTTGTGTTTTTCTTGTATAGCTACAATTTTGGAGACTTTATTCTTCGTTATAATAGCTGACATTTGAATTCAATCTTTGGAAAGTCTTTATAGCCATCACATTTTTATTTAGATATTTTTTGTTCTTTAGTATTTACTGAAGAAAGTACGCAGCACATTTTCTTGGTTTATGTATCTTTTGACAAGAAGTGTATGAACACCATGTTCGATGATTACACAAATACAAATTTTCATCACTGTTGATATTTTAAATATAAATGCTTCTCTAGAAGTGGATGTTTTATCTGGTGTGAAGTGCTTAAACCCTTAAGCTGGTGGGATCTATATTAAAGTACAAGAATGCTGAAAACATAAACAAATATAACCTGGTCATAAGTGAAGCTGGTTTTTGTAAGATCAAATCAGGCTTGACTCTTGTAGGCCTTTGAGTGGGTAATTAAAAGAATGGATTAGTGAGGGCTAAGGAATATACGTTATATAGAATTTGTTTAAGTATGACTAAAATTCATCATCAATGACTACGAAGAAGTAAGTGAAGTACTGTGAATTTGAGGAGGGAATGGAGAGCTGTTTAGTGATGGATATATAGGCAATTAGCTTAGTGTCAACCATCTGTACAGGCTTTTTTCTAGATGGATAAAAATATATAGTAAAATCCTCTCTGGATTGCTGCAGGGTGATCTATTTATTTAACCCAATCCTGGGAAAAAAAAATCCAGAAAACTCTCACTATCCATGTGTTCTGGAGACCTCTTGCCATTTTAATGGGTGTTCAGCTGCAGACTATCCCCAGGTGTGTGCCGGGAAGCTGCATATGGTCACAGACTGGAAAGAGGTTAAGAAAGATAAATCTATACTCTTATTTATATTTACAAACGAGCTTTATGACTAAGGAGTGGGATTTGTGATATGTAGATAAATTCATTGCTCTGTACTCAATTATTTAATCTATGACCTTGGGCATCTTCAGAAAGAGTGGTGCAAATGAAACTATAGAGGTGTCTTCATTTATCGTATATTCTATTTCCTTATAGATATCATGGTGTCTTTTATTTATTCTAAAGGAAACAATCACAGACTTATATGTGTATAGTCATTTATATTATCAAAAGAAATGACATCCTCATACAAAGAAATAAAACACAAAAATGAAAGAATGAAGTCTTAAAAATTCTTCTACAGGTTACTTGAATTTTTCTAAGGCTGTAGTGAAAGGTATGTACCAAGTCCTCTGTGTTTATGTTATGGCTGTTATCTTGGTGCTTTTATAGGACTCCTAACAGTGGGAGTGGATGTAACTTTGACTCTTTTCCCTGTTCTTGGGACTCTTTTCTCCCTATTGGGTTACCTTGCCCAGCCTTGAAATGATGGGTTTTGCCTTGTCTTATTATATTTCCTTTTGTTCTGTTTGGCTGTCTGGCTGTCACCTCCTGGAAGCCTGCTCTTTTCTGAAGAAGAAATAGAAGGAGAGTAGATCTGGGGAACAGGGGAGGTGGTGTGGAGTAGAGTGAAGGAAGAGGAATTATGGTCAGGATGTATTATATAAGAGAAGAATTTATTTTTTTGATTTTTATTTATTTTTATTTCTTTATTAATTACACTTTATTCACTTTGTATCCCCCCTGTGGTTGCCTCCCTCCTCTCCTCCCAATCTCTCTCTTCCTCCTCTTTCTGCACCCATTCCTCTCCCCAAGTCCACTGATAGGGGAGGTCTTGTTTTCCTTCATTCTGATCCTAGTCTATTAGGTCTCATCAGGAGTGGCTGCCTTTTCTTCTTCTGTGGCCTGGGAAGGCTGCTCTCCCCTCAGGAGGAGGTGATTAAAGAACAAGCCAATCAGTTCCTGTCAGAGACAATCCCTGCTCCCATTACTATGGAACCCGCTTGGACACTGAACTGCCATGGGCTACATCTGTGCAGGGGTCTTAAGTTATTTCCATGCATAGTCCTTGGTTGGAGTATCAGTCACAGGAAAGGCCCTGTGCTCAGATTTTTTTGGTTCTGTTGCTCTCCCTGTGGAGTTCCTGTCCTCTCCAGATCTTACTGTTTCCCACTTCTTTCCTAAGATTCCCTGCACGCTGCCCAAAGGTTGGCCATAAGTTTCAGCATCTGCTTTGATAGTCTGCAGGGCAGAGCCTTTCAGAGGTTCTCTGTGGCAGAATTGATTTTAATAAAAATAATAAATAAAAGAGTAAAAACAAATAGTGATTTGCTAGTAAGACGTTTTTAAAACTCACAGCTATTTGTAGGACAGAAAAAAATTTAAATGGTTTATTCAAAACATCTGTAGATAAGGAATCTAAGTATAATGGAAGGAATGTTTATGCCTATTCCTAACACACTCTTCTCAAAGTTTTGGTGATTTTTTTGAGGAGGGTAAGGGTTATGTTTTAACAATGATGGTACTATGCAGACAGGAGCTTTCATGAATGTCATTAAATAGCCTGGAGAGAAATCAAATCCCTTTTATCCATATAATGTCATGATAAGAAGATAGTAACCCATTTGATTTTTTAAAAAGTGCCTCACTAAACACCAGACAAGATCATCATCATGGTAATGTCATCATCATAGATCTTCAGAGCTGTAATAAATAGTCTTCTTTCATTTATAAGGCACCCAGATTATGTCATTTTTGTTACAACAGTTAGAAGAGATAATAACAAAAACCAAAAACTTATGGAATAATTTCTTTGTAAAAATTATTTTGTTCTGCATATATTAACATCTAAATATCAGAAAGAGATGGAATGAGTACAATAAGCTCATTTCAAATTTAAATAAATTAATACTATGGTAATTATTTAAAAGATAGCAGCAATATTTTTAATCTTGAATAATTGTGGCCAGTTCCTTGATTTAAAACTTGTAACCTTTAGAGCTTCAAGAGAACAAGCTAATATAGGAAACAACCCAGTGTGTAATACTTTATTATGACACCATCAAGATTCTACTCTGCACTTAGGTGTGATTTTGTTACCTTGAACGTTCAGGTGTGTTTTCCTTATAATCCTCATTTAGCTGCTCAGTTTCTAAAAATTGAAAAACAAAAATTAAAACAAAATAAATTCTTTAAATGTGTGTGTTAAGAACCTAGTAGTTTTATATGTGCCTTCATATGAGACAGTTGGGCTGGGGATGATAAATTCCTTGAAGATTTGTTTTGAATGACCAACACATGCCTTTTACTGATCATAGCTGCTATTATGAACCAAATAATGAACTTTTGGAGATTTATTACTTATTATGAAATGCAAATAAATGATAGCAAATCAGAGTATAAAGGACATAGTTTACTGAAAGCTGTAGTTTTCCCTGAGCTTGTTTAGTAGTTTAAGAGTAAAAATCCCTTGTTTCTAAGCATGTAAAGGTAAGGATGTACATAAAGCTAAGAATGTGGGTACATTTATGCAAGTATCTTAATATTTTAAATGATTTTCCTTAGGATCAAGGTTTTCCCAATGTACTATCTTTTCATTCCACATACCCTTTCGCTTTGGTCTAAGTGATAATTCTGAGGTTTCTCCTTCTTCACTATTCTAACAGAAAGAATATGTAGTATTGATGAATGTCTCAATCTAAGCTTGCATATCATCTCCTAGTAAAACTTGAAGAACCCCCAAAGTGGGTATGAATCCTGATTTCCACATCTATCACAGGTGAGATTTAAACTCATTTGATTCTAAGACCAACAGAACCAACTAACCTGGGTCCAGGGACTCTGCAGAGACTGAAGACCCAACAAAAGACTATGCATGGACTGGATCTAGGAACTGTATACGTATATACCTGATGGGCAACTTGGTCTTCTTGTGGGTTCCCTAATTGGGGGAGTGGCGGCTGTTTCTGATGTGGACCCTGTTGCATGGTTTTTGATCACTTCCCACTGGTGAGGCTGCCATGCCAGGCCACTGTGGAAAAGGATGTGCTCAGTCCTGATGTAACTTGAAGTGTTGGGGTGGGTTAGTGGTTGTGGGGAGCTTTCTGGAGGGCTAGAGGAGGAGGGAAGAGGAAAGGAGTGTGGGACCAGGAGGAGAGGAGGATGGGGAACAGGATTGCAATCTGAAGTAAACAGCAAAATAAATAAAGTTATAAGTTAAAAATAACTAAATAAAATTAACAATTCTTTCATTGTTTTTCATTATTTAATTCATAGATGTGCTTGGCATTGATGAAGCTCTAGGGGGCAAATTATGATCCTTTTCCTTAGACGTTAACATCAGTGTGTCATTTCAACAGTTCATTCAAAGTTTCCAAAAGAAATATATTTATAGCATCTTCTTAAGAGCAGTGTTAGGAAGCTATCAGAAAGATATCAAAATTATTTATCATACAGATTGTTTTTGGTCAGCGTAAGGACAGATATTCTTACATAACAAAAACAGAAAAATATTTTTATTTTATTTATTTTTCTCTCATACACGAAATCCTGACCACAGTTTCCTCTCTCTCCACCTCTTCCAGTGTGCCCATGCCCACCATCTCTCTTTCTCAGATCTACTCTTCCTCCATTTCCCTTCAAAAAAGAGCAGGCCTCCCAGGGATATCAAATGATCATGCCATAACAAGTTACAACAATCTTAATTAAAGTATTTGTTGTCTAGAAGAAACACACACACACAGAGTTTGGGGTTGCATTCCATTGTTAAAATGTACACAGGACCTAACAGAGCACAAAATCAGAAATGCTTGCTTTAATGAATACTCTGGAATTTCATTTAGTTCTTCACAGAGTAAATCCCACTTGAACTGAGATCATGAGCAGAAAGAACATCAAACAGAATAATCCAGTTAGGTAACAGAGAAGGAAAGCTCATGGTGCATTCATGTCCTCTCACTGTGACATCTATATTGTGGGTATACTGCCTTGTTATTCTAGCAACAAATTTCCAATCCAATGGAAAGAAAAACATTTTCTAAATGAAATGTGATTATATCAATGGCTTTTCCTTAGGATAGGATAAAGCCTCAATGCCTTATGGAATGTCATGAAAGTTTACAACTTAAGATGGATCTGTTGCTATGTGGTTGTTTTCCTTAATTGTTCTCAACCCCGGGGCAATCTGGTAAAACCATACAGCCTCTCTGCGGAGAAATGAAAGTTTATGAAATATGGCAATGCAGTCACAGAAAGTGAAAATTCCAAGTAAATTTTAGCCTGAAGTACGTAAATAATGGAGCAGAAAGGTTTACATTTTTGAGCTTTAATTATCCAGATAATTGCTTCAATTCTCCATTTCCCTCTCTGGAAACTTGTGCACTCATTGGCTTATTTTCTTTCTCTTTCCTTTCTCATTTAAGATTTGCAGTCATCAATTTTGTATTTGTTTGTCACTATTCCCCATAGGTGAGACAAGTGGGCTGCTCTGCGTTGTTGTCATTGGAAATAGAACAATATTTTTCCTTGGCCCGACAGCACACTATATACTGATGGAGGTTTTATACACTCTATGAGTATGCTAGACAAACCCAGGGCTTATTTTCTTAAGGCAATTATCTGGTATGTTTTATATTTCATTTTTACAAAATCAATAAGCTTTCTGTATATTTTTGCATACATTTAGATATTTTTCTTGCTGTTTAGGTTTAGTTCAGGCTTAGAAATGCTTGCCTTTTGATTCTATTATAATTGTGTAAGGAATTGTTCAAATTTCTCAACTACCAGAGCAGACAGTTCAAAAACAAAACAAAACAAAACAAAACATACAATCTCTAAAACAAATAAATTCAGAATCAATGTTTTTACCCGCAGTTACTATCAAATATCAAAAAGTACTACTTAATGTAGGACTTTGTGTTATAGGTTGATAAAATAAAAATCCATTTACTACATTTTAGAACCAGTGGAGGAGGTTAGATAGAGTTTGACAAATATTCGCTGGTGAAACTCATATTAAATGTATCCATAAACACTTATGTAATTTCAAAATGGTTTTTATAAAAAAAAAATCACCTTAAGTATTTAGTCACAATTACCTTGAGGTGTATGAGAACTTCACTTATATGCTACTGGGAAAAATCACTCATTATATTTTCATTAATTTAGGCCAAGGACTGAACTGATATTAAGTAATTTTTATGTAAACTACATTACTCTTGTGTACTTTGATATTCTTGTATCAACTTTTAGTATGGTACACATTTATTTCATTATTTTGGATTTCTGTATTTTTGCCATATATATATATATATATATATATATATGCACATATATATGTATATATATACACATATATATGTGTATATATATACATATATATGTGTATATATACATATATATGTGTATATATACATATATATGTGTATGTATACATATACACATATGTATGTATATATATACATATATATATATACAGAGAGAGAGATATCACAAACATATATATATATATCTTCTTATATATATATATACAGAGAGAGAGAGAGAGAGAGAGATATCAGAAACATCTTCTACTTCAGAGTTTAAATCACTGAAAAAAATGTACAAAAACTTATTTCCTTCCAGGATCTAACATAAGAATACAAGCCAGCATGTCAAACAGTTAATCATTTTAGAGCTCACTCTATCATAAAAAAAATTGATTTTACTTTGAAGAATTTTTACAAAGAAATAATACTAACTGATTCTGCTACTTCTTGCATCATGTTTTTCCATAGACTTTAATTAAAAATGCAAATATATGCTCATGTTGAAATAATTAAATAATTAAACAGTACTGCTGAAAATAAAATACAAATAGCTCATTAAGTTGAAAAATATGAAATTCATATCTTTCATATGAAAAATGCTTAGAATTTCAAACTGCTTAGAATTGAGAGTTTATGTATAGACACATATTTACAAATGGATTTTTAATTTTTAACTGACACAATAATGTCCTTCTATTTTTAGGAAATTATTGTACCATTGGTATCCATTGATATTCCACCTATAGCTTTGCCTTTACTTACAAGGTGTTACTTTATACATTAAATATTTATACATTCATATTTTATACATTTTTATAAATCTTTATACATTTATATATTAATTTCTCTAATTAAAATTCTCTGCAGAAATGGCATTTCAACTTAATAATATTTAATAGACCAGTTTTATTAGGTAAGGTTAGATTTTTTTAAATTTATTTTTATTTTTTAATATTAGTTACATTTTATTAACTCTGTATTCCAGCTATATCCCTCTCCCTCATTTCCTCCCAACCCCACCTTCTCTCCCTCATCTCCTCCCTGCCCCTTCCCAAGTCCACTGCTTGGGGAGGACCTCCTTCCCTTTCATCTGACCCTGTGATCTGACCCTTCTGAAGACAGAAGGTTTTATCAGGTATCTTCAGGACTGGCTGCAAACTCCTCCTCTGTGGCCTACCAGGACTGCTCCTCCCTTGGGGGATGGGAAGGTCAAAGAGACTTCCATTGAGTTCCAGTCAGAAATAGTCCTTGTTCCCCTAACTATGGGAAACCAATTGGTTACTGAGCTACCATGGGCTACATTTGAGCAGAGGTTCTAGGTTATATCCATACATGGTCCTTGGTGGAGTATCAGTCTCAGAAAAGACCCCTGTGCCCAGATATATTTGGTCCTTGTGGAGCTCCTATCCTTTCCAGGTCATACTAACTCTTCCTTCTTTCATATGATTCCCTGCACTCTGCTGAAGGTTTGGTTATGAGTCTGAGTATCTGCTTTGGTACACTGCTAGGTAGAGTCTTTCAGAAGCCTTCTGCAGTAGGCTCCTGTCCTGTTACTTGTTTTCTCCTACATCCAATGCACATCCTATTTGTCTTTCTAAGTGAGGGTTGATCATCTTACCCCGGGTCCTCTTTCTTATTTATCTTCTTTATGTGTACAGATTTCATTATGTTTATCATATCTTATAGGTCTATATAAGTGAGTATATACCATGTATTTCTTTCTTGTTCACTTAGAATGATCTTTTCTAGATCCCACAATTTGCCTGCAAATTTCATGATTTCCTCATTCGTAGATGATATGATAGTATACATGAGCGACCCCAAAATTTCAACCAGAGAACTCCTTCAGCTGATAAACACCTTCAACAAAGTGACAGGATAAAAAATCCACTCAAAAAAATCAGAAGCCCTCCTGTATACCAAAGACAAAAGGACCAAAAAAGAAATCTGGGAAACAACACCCTTCACAATAGCCACTAATAACATAAAGTACCTTGGGGTGACACTAACCAAGCAAGTGAAAGACCTGTTTGAAAAAAAAAAAAACTTTAAGTCTCTGAAGAAAGAACTTGAAGAAGATATCAGAAGATGGAAGATCTCCATCAGACAGGAAGATCAGAAGATCTCCCGTCCTCATGGACTGGTAGGATTAACATTGTGAAAATGACCATCCTGCCAAAAGCAATCTATAGATTCAACGCAATTCCCATCAAAATACCAACTCAGATCTTTACAGAACTTGGAAGAAAGATTCTTAGCTTCAAACAACGGATCATCTGGAGGTATCTCCATCCCTGATCTCAAGCTGTACTACAGAGCAATAGTAATAAAAACTGCATGGTATTGGCACAGAAACAGAAAGGAGGATCAATAGTACTGAATAGAAGACCCAGAAATAAACCCATACACCTATGAATACTTGATTTTTGACAAATAAGCCAAAACCGTTCAATAGATTGGTTTTAAGATTTCATCAAACCCCTTTGAACAAGCTTAACAAGAAAAGAAAATGTACTTGCTGTCACACCTTAAAAAATCAGCTTAGTTGTTGAAGCAACATTGAGGAAACCTAGCCTCCAAAGCCTCAGAGAATAATATCATGGGATATTGCAGAGATGTTTTAAATCTCCACTGGCTTCCATTTGGGTTCATTCTTTGGTTTAGGTAGATCTCTTCCTAATGTTTCTTCAAGATGCAAAACTGGTTGTGCCAGACTTAAAGTTATATCCTTGAGAAAAAGGTCATTCTCTTCTGTTTCTTCTTGCAAAAGTTTGAGAAACAATTCTGCTTGAATATGATTGATTCATAGCTTATCTACAACCAAGTGTTGAAGTCATGGAAGAGATTGTTCTGATTTCAAAATTTGTAACATATCTTATTTCGTTGATTTTACCTTTGTTTATCCCACGGAAATTGTAAAATTAGTGTTCGTAGTCATGGAAGCTGATAAGTCTAAGATTCAAGTCAATAGATGCCAGCTAGATGGCATCTCATAGTTGAGCTCTCCCGTCACATTAAAGACAAGAAGTCACTGATTCTAGTCACTGGGTATCTACTTTTTAGGTTAATCATCTGTCCTCTGTCTCATCTCTTAATACCATCAGAATATGTGGAAAGATATTATCATTTTCCGTATGTGGGTTTGGGATGATGCAGATATTCAAATTATATCAAGTCACATGCTATTCTTAGACCATGGTTATATCCATGCAAGAAGAGCATAGATAGTAACAAGTGCGTAAAGGCATAGTAGACTTGGAAAACATAATAATGCTCATCTTATCTCCTGGTGGATGTATGTTTGTAAAAATGTACATTTAATTACAATGCTAAATTATTAGAGAAATGAATGCACCTTAAATTTTGTGAGTATTTCTATAACTCCATTTTACAATGGGTGACTCAATCCTCTCCTCTGATACATTTATGTTCGTTTTGGTCTCTTTATTTGATAGTTTTCCATCAGATATCTGAAAAATAAAAGACCTCATTATTTACTGTAAGCATTTACTGTAGATGGTCTGCAATTGAGAATTTTCTGAGGTGTTATGTTTTCTTTACTATGAACTCCCAGGCCATACAGCATTCTCATTTTTGTCAAGGCAAACAGCTTAACTGAAATGCTAAAAAAAATAATAATATTTTGGCTAATTTTATTTAACTAAATGATAACCTATTCAGAGACAAAATTTGGTTTTTGGCACTTAGAAATGTCAGAGAAAAGTAGAAATCATCATCATCAACACATGGCAGGCAGCATCTACTCATATAATATATTATTAAATAAGAACACTAACAATTGGAATTGACTTTTGTGCTGATACATTCTGAGAACTGATGACTCTTTGGGAAGCTTTTTGTAGGCATGTTAAGATATGACACCGGGTGAGTACAGACAATGGTTCCAAGAATCCCGAGACAGAAGGGTCATCCAATAGAAATAATGTGAAGAGTTCAGTGCTTTTGAAGGCTGGGAACCCCGAGACCTGCCTTGGAATATGAGATGCTTAGAGACATACTTCAAAGTAAACACAGAGGAAAACAAAGAGTGAGAAATCTTGTGATCCAAAGCCCGAAACATTGTTTTGCAAAGGCCAACTATGCAGAGGTCAAGAGAAAGTGTTGCAATTTCAACAACAACAATAACAGTAATATAAAACTTTTGCCTGATGAGTTTTTCAGGGGGACTTCGGTATCAGTGTTTCTCAAAGATCAAACATTGTCTGCAAACTAACAGCAAAAGGTTCTGATGAAATTGAAAATAAAAGAAGATTCACTGGAAGAGGAAACATTGAAAAGAATGAGGTATAGAGTTTGGGAAAAGGACTTATAAATAGATTTAATGATACACAGATGAAATTTTTCATATTTATTAAAAAGGAATAAATTTTAAAAGAATATACATATATATGGAGTTTCATTGTACGATAAGTACTGGAGAATGATTGTTATTGATGATTAGGGTAATGAATTACATGTATTTTTCTTAGTGAATGAAAAAAATCAGTTTTAGGAGGAGATATTAAATCGATTCTAAGATAATTTCTGAATATTGAATCATTACATAGTACACACCTACTGTTTCCTAGGCATTGGGTTTATCTCTGATTTTCTATGGCATATAAAAGCACAAACATGTGCCATTTAATAGGGTCTTTAATATCTATACAAATGATAAATTAACACTTATTGAAGATTTAACAAATAGTTTTGGGATTCGTTCAATGAGTTCACTCATTTTAGTTAATAATCTTTTCAATCAATGAGGTACATAGCAATGTTATTTGCAACTTAGAAGTGAAGAAACACAACTATAGATGATTTACATTGGGTTTCCTTTATCAAATAATAGGAATACAGAAACCTGAAAGGTTAACCTGAGTATAGTCTAAATGTTAAACTTTTAATACTTGGGGGAGGGAGAGAGAGAGAGAGAGAGAGAGAATATGCATGCAACATGCATGGTATGACACCCAGACAACAGTTCAATTTACGAGAATAAGTTTTCTACATCTACCATAGATTCCAGGCACTGAACTCAGGTTGGTCTCCCAAATACCGGGATTAAGGGCATGCACCACCACTTCACAGTATACTTTTCTTTCTTCTTTCTTTCTTTCTTTCTTTCTTTCTTTCTTTCTTTCTTTCTTTCTTTCTTTCTTTCTTTCTTTCTTTGAGAAGAAGCTTACTATAGAATATAGAATATTGACAAGGTGGTAAAGTTCTATGCAGCAAGTGCTATTTAAAATAAAACTTAAGAAATGTGTTGCTGGGCATGGTGATGCACTCCTGTAATCCCAGGACTCAAAAAGGCAGAGACAGTTGGATCTCTGTGTGTGAGTTCAAGGCCAAGGCCAGCCTGGTCTACAAAGTGAGTTCAAGGCAGCCAAGGCTACAGAAAGAAACCCTGTTTCAAAAAGAAAGGAAGAAAGAAAGAAAGAAAGAAAGAAAGAAAGAAAGAAAGAAAGAAAG
>NW_026596091.1:22186205-22266591 GCF_907164565.1 Psammomys obesus | reverse complement strand
AAAGAAAGAAAGAAAGAAAGAAAGAAAGAAAGAAAGAAAGAAAGAAAAAAATGTGATAGATTATGAGACTGTATTAGACCTGTAATATAGGATAAACATTAAAATCTGTACACCTAGAGAAGCTAAGCTAGAAGAAGGACCCTGGGTAAGATATCAATCCATACTCAGAAAGGCAAATGGGACAGACGTGGGAAGAGGGAGAAAACAGGGAACAGGACAGGAACCTACCACAGATTGCCTCTGAAAGACTCTATCCTTCAGGGTATCAAAGCACATGCTGAGATTCTTGATCAAACTTTGGGCAGAGTGCAAGGAATCTTATGAAAGAAGGGGGAGATAGAAAGACCTGGATGGCTGTCTCTCTGACATAAACTCAGTGGCTTGCTCTTTGATCACCTCCCCCTGAGGTAGCAGGCAGCCTTACCAGGAAACAGAGGAAGACTATGAAAGACAGCCCTGATGAGACCTGATAGGCTAGGGACAGATGGAAGGGGAGGAAGACCTCCCCTATCAGTATACTTGGAGAGGGGCATGGGAGGAGATGAGGGAGGGAGGATTGGTCTGTGAGGGAATGAGGGAGAGGGCTACAGCTGGGATACAAACTGAATAAACTGTAATTAATATATAGAGTAAAAAATATAAATAAAAAAAGAAATGTGATAGAGTTAGCCATGTTTAGAATCTAGAGACCAGCAAGTCAGGTAGGAAGAAAATCATTTTCTGTGACTCTAATCATTAAGAAAAACTAGTGAATTCTAGTATGGAAAAAAGTTACTACTAGTAAAAAAGAGAATGTAGAAGACTTGAGTGAGATACAATCAAGAGTTACTTTTGGAGATTTAAAAAATAAAGGAGAGATGTTAAAAGATTTTACAAAGAGCTCGGGCCTGTTCTGCTGTGTCCTTAATTTCCTGTCATGTAATAACAGTTTGAAGAAAGACAACAGGAAGACATAGTAGGAAAATATCAAAGGGCCATACTACTAACCCTGAAAAAGGTTTTGGCAGAGGTGTCAATAACTAAAATGAAGAGCAGATACTGTAAGGTTTGGTTTTGAGGAAGCATCCCATCTTATCTGGAGTGCATGAATGTAATGGTGAACAATAGGAAAAAAAATATGTGCCAATCAGTTCAATGCACTTCCCCAATTTTTCTTCTAACAGGTTTAGTGTGTCTGGTTTTAATTGAGGTCTTTGATCCACTTGGACTTTAGTTTTGTTCAGGGTGATAAGTATGGATCTATTTGCATTTTTCTATATGTAGTTATCCAGTTAGACTAGCACCATTTGTTGAAGATGCTACCTTTTTTCCATTGTATGGTTTTGGCATCTTTGTCAAAAACCAGATGTCCATAAGTGTGTGCGTTTATTTCTGGGTCTTCTATTCAATTCCACTGATCCACCATTCTGTTTCTAAGACAGTACCATGCAGTTTTTAGTATTGTTGCTCTATAGTACAGCTTGAGATCAGGGATGGAGATACCTTCAGAAGATCTTTTCTTGTAGAGGATTGTTTTAGCAATTCTGGGTTTCTTGTTATTCCATATGAAGTTGAGGATTTTTCTTTCAGGGTCTGTAAAAAATTGTGTTGGTAATTTGATGGGATCTGCATTGAATCTGTAGATTGCTTTTGGTAAGATGGCCATTTTTACTATGTTAATCCTGCCAAGAAGATGCTCAATCCCCATTCATTGGAGGAGGGAAATAACAGGAAACAGGACAAAAGCCTACCACAGAGGGCCTCTGAAAGGTTCTACCCTGCAGGGTATTGAGGCAGATGCTGAGACTCATAGCCAAACTTTGGGCAGAGTGCAGGGAATCTTATGAAAGAAGTGAGAGACAGTAAGACCTGGAGAGGACAGGAGCTCTACAAGGACAGCAACAGATCCAAAAAGTCTGAGCACAGGGATCTTTTCTGAAACTGATACTCCAGCCAAGGACCACTCATGGAAATGGCCTGGAACCCCTGCATGGAGGTAGCCTACGGCAGTTCAGTGTCCACGTGGCCTAAATAGTAATGGGAACAGGGACTGTTTCTGAAATGAACTGACTGGCCTGCTCTTTGGTCATCTCCCCCCTGATGGGGGAGCAGCCTTACCAGGCCACAGAGGAAGACAATGCAGTGACTCCTGATAAGACCTGATAGACTAGGAGCAGAGGGAAGGGGAGGATTATTTCCTTTATCAGTGGAATGGGAGAGGGACACAGGTGGGGAAGGGGGAGGGTGAGATTAGGAGGGAAGGAGGGTGGGAGGTACAGGGGGGATACAAAGAGAATAAACTGTAATTAATAAAAATAAAAATAATTAAAAAAGAAAACAAAAAACCTGTGATTAAAATCCAGGTTTAAAATATTGTTATTGATATGGTGACAGTTTAAGCATTTTGAGTATGTGAAAGTAAAGCAGCTGGACAAGGAAGATTGGGATAAAATAGTTTACCAACTTCAGTTGGAGAGTTTAAAGGTGAATGTAAGATATTGAGTTAAAGAAGTGGGAAATAGTAAGATCCGGAGAGGACAGAAACTCCACAAGGAGAGCAACAGAGCCAAAAAATTGAGCACAGTGGTCTTTCCTGAGACTGATACTCCAACCAAGGGACTATGCATGGAGATAACCTAAGACCCCTGCACAGATGTAGCCCATGGCATTTCAGTATCCAAGTGGGTTCCATTGTAATAGGAACAGGGACTGTCTCTGACATGAACTGATTGGCCTGCTCTTTAATTACCTCCCCCTGAGGGGGAAGCAGCATTACCAGGCCACAGAAGAAGACAATGCAGCCACTCCTGATGAGACCTAATTGACTAGGATCAGAAGGAAGGAAAAGAAGTCCTCCCCTATCAGTGAACTTGTGGAGGGGCGAGCATGCAGAAGGTGGAGGAAGAGAGGGATTGGGATGGGAGGAGGAAGGGAACCACAGAGGGGAAACAAAGTGACTATAGTGTAATTAATAAAGAATTAAAAAATATATATTGAAAACTGGATACTGTTTTAGAATCTAAGCCAGAACTTGGAAACAACCCAGATGTCCATCAACGGAGAATGGATACGGAAATTGTGGTATTTTTACACAATGGAATACTACTCAGCAATCAAAAAGGAGGAAATCATGAAATTTGCAGGCAAATGGTGGGATCTAGAAAAGATCATTCTGAGTGAAGTATCCCAGAAGGAGAAAGACAAACTTGGTATATACTCGCTTATATAGACCTACAAGACATGATAAACATAATGAAATCTACACACCTAAAGAAGATAATCAAGAAAGTGGACACAGGCGAAGGTGATTAATCCTCATTTAGAAAGACAAATGGGATGTGCATTGAACTTATGACAGGAGTCTACCACAAGAGGCATCTGAAAGACTCTACCTAGCAGTGTTTCAAAGCAGACACTAAGACTCATAACCAAACCCTCGGCAGAGTGCAGGGAATCATATGAAAGAAGGGAAGTTAGTATGATATGGAAAGGATAGGAGCTCTACAAGGACCAAATATATCTGGGCACAGGGTCTTTTCTGAGACTGACACTCAACCAAGAATCTAAGGAAACGTGTGTGGGAAACATGTTTGTAATTGTCAGCAATAGGCAACACTAAATATTATTGGTATAATACCTAACATGTTTCAGGTCTCAGCTTTGATTCCTAAACACACACACACACACACACACACACACACACACACACACACACACACCTTCACCCCAGAGAGAAAGAGGCACAGTAATGAAAGATGATACAAAGAAATAAGCAGTTGAAAAATAAAACAAAAAAAATTATGACTGAGCAAATAGGAGAAATGAGTCTCAGCCATAGGCACTGTTAGTAAAAAAGACAACCGAGATGTCATATTATCTGAAAACAATAGTCTATATAGTCCTGATATCTAGGAATAAACTACATTATAGTTACAATTTAGGCCATAGATTATAATCCAAGTACAGTAGACTGAGGTATGCACATCGGTTCAGAGGCTTTGAGATTGGTTTAGTAGTCAGTCAGCCATTAGATGAGACTTTGTTCTCTTAACATTCATTCTCAAACACATCATCAGGCAGAAGGAAAAAAAAAAGAAAAGAAAAAAATGAAAAAAAAAAAAAAAGAAAAGAAACCATGAAGCTTTTGTGATTAATTTTCAATTGGAGGATCTGCCATCGTATAATTGGTTCAGGAAGAAAGAGCAAATATTTAGGACTCTCTGGAGAATTGGCCAAGGAATTGGCTTAGAGTCTCCGGATTATGTTCAATGATGATACTGACAGAATCAAACAGCAAGGGAAGAGCACACTCTGAGCTAATTGTTTAGAAACAGATTTTTGTTCCAACAGCTATAAAGTGGAAGATGGATGATGTGAAAATTTGTAATTCGTAATTTAAAACTTCATGAACCATGCACGTTTCCAGACTTGGCCTGTCAGTTGTTTCACTAGAAATCATGAGACCACCATAATCCAAAATTGTCTCTTTACTCAAAATTTTGGCACTGAGCCAGAAGAGAAAAATATCTGACTTACTAATGTGTATTTTTTCTTTGTCTTCTTAAGTTGCTTCTAGGCTTTCTGAGTTGTGTTTATATAATGCATTTAATGATGACAAAATATTGACTTTAAAAAGTTACATGTATAAATCTTACTAATTTGAAACAGTATGTTCAACTTAATGCTATTTCTCAATTTTCATTTTTTTATTTGTTCTTTTGGAATAGCACCATGGTGATATGTTTTGATATTGGAATATTTTTATAGTTTATTTATTTATTTATTATACTTTATTCACTTTGTATCCTGGTTGTAGTCCCCTTCATCTACTGCCAGTCCCACCCACCCTCCCTCTTTTACCCTATGCCCCTTCCCTAGTCCACTGATAAGGAAGGACCGCCTCTCCTTCTGTCTGACCCTAGTCCATCAGATCTCAGCAGGGCTGGCTGCATCATCTTTCAATATTAGAACTAGTAGTGATATTTGTAAAATAATTAGAAATCAAAATAACATATATGTATATATGTACATATAAAAGTGCCATATTTTACAATCACAGAAACATGGCCATAATTGTCATTTTTTGAATGTATTATCCAACTACATTAACAAAAGTAAAAGCTGGCAATATGGTTATACATGTTTTTACTTATTTTTTAAATGCACTGTTTAAATTAGAGTGACAATGTGATTCTAAATGAGAGAGACAATGTAATCCTAAATGATGGAATTTGATCTGTGAAGCAATATCGTCCATTTACTACACAGTAAATGTTCACTTTCACTGTAAGGAATCCAAGGGAAGCTTTTTTTTAATTTTATAACTATGGATGAACTAGCATTTTGAGCTCTAAAGCAAAATTTTGGATTCTAATTATCTCTCTTCATTCATACAGTGTCAAAATATTAACAAGATTCATATTGAAAGCAATATTCTCTGTGAGAATATTTGAAATAGTTTTTTCTTTATTTTAAATAAACACTATACCTTAACATGATTCCTGAGAAGAAACTATTCTGATGTGGACCCTTAACACTTTAATAACAGGTAGAGTAAAGCTAGAGAAAAGATTGCTTCAGATTTCTTGATCAAAGTGTGTCCTTCAGAAATGCATCAAAACAGAGGAATCAAATGCTATAGGTAAAATTCCCTTTGTCTTTCTTTGTTCCATCATTTAAGAGTGAAGATACTAAAATTATTTATGCATCTGCTTCATTTTTAAGTGGAAACTTTTCCTCATTTGGGGTTGTGTCTCACTGTGCCATTTCCTGAGACTTCAATGCTCCTTCTCAGGACAACCTCATTCATGTCTTAAACCCAGGTCTTAGCTACAGAAGGTTAGCCATGGTTAATATAATTTGTGATATTTTTTTCTAAAATTTCTTTTACATTCCTCACTTTTCCTCTCTCTATCAGTTCGCTTTCATTTTGCTTAAACTTGTAATTCTTTGGCTGATGTAAGGACCAGTTCATGAAGAAATTGTGTCTAATTATATATTGATAATAAGTGTAGCTTGTTTCTTCAAAAATATACCTAGTGATCAACCACATATTAATTGCTTTAGAAGATTTGTTGAATTAGCTATCTCAGAAATAAATATTTTCTCTGAAAAATGGTATATTCTACTTTAACTCCTGTTGTTGCTTAAACACACCATTTCTTTATCATGTGCTGTTAAGTTTTTGCAGCACTGGGAATGATTATGGAAATCAATTATATAGACTAAAACTTGAAAATATTGACATGCCTCATAATTTCATCCTGAACAGACTGTACTGTTAATTTTAATAGCTGTTGATAAAGTAATTTTATTGTGAAGATAATCTTCAGTCAAGACCATGGGACAGTTCTATCTTACATGTGAAAAGCGTTTGTAATCTTAGATACTTAGAAAATACCATCTTGTCATTTGGAAAGATCATGTATCATAACACTTATTTTAAGTACCAATGGATGCTTCTTTCTCTCATTTTTCTTTCTCATATGAATGCTTTACTGTGACACCAGAGCTTGTAGGTATGAGGCTTCCAGAATACATTTTTTTTCATTAATTTTATACAAAAATGTTAAATTGTATTTTGGTTAGTTCCTTTACTATTTGCATAGTTGATTATTTCTCATTGAATGTCTTTATATTTCCCCAACATTGTCTCTTACATAAGAATGAGAAAACTTGCTCCAGAATTGTAAATTTTGTAGAAATCATACATGCATAAACGATACATAGATTCTATAAACATGCATTGAAACAAAGGTATTTCATATTTTTCTCGTCAAATAAAAAGCTACTCCTTAAACCTAACATTTTCTTCTCTACTCTAGAAATGAAAAATAGGGAACTCCTACCCAAAATCCAAAATGGAGAACAGGTTAATGCATGACTAAAATGGAAAGGAGTATGAATGTTAAGTATTATGAAATACCTAATATTTTTGTAATATTTTAAAAATACAAATTTTAATGTTTTAACTTTATTTCTTTGTTTTAACATTACTGACATAAAGTATAATACTATAGTATAAATTAATATCAATTATATTTTCATTATTAAAGGTTGATCATAATTTGCATATGTGGTTGTGATTTCATTAAACAGATCCTTTATTATATATGTCCCTTAGTGTTGAATACCTCCATGTTTTCTGAGGTGGTGGTCTTGGTTATGAACATATAGAGAGGCATGCAGATACAAGTATGACTTATGTTTATAGAGAAATTTTTAAAATAAAATAGTCAGTACTTTTAGCTAACATGTAGACAAAACCAAAACAACAAAAAACTTGAAATAGATTGTCTGATTTTATGTTGAGGTTTTTAATCCATGTGGACTTTAGCTTTCTGCAGGGTGATAAATATGGATCTAGTTGCACTTTGCTATATGTAGACATCCAGTTAGACCAGCACCATTTGTTGAAGATGCTCTCTTTTTACTATTATATAGTTTTGGCTTCTTTGTAAAAAAAATCAAGTATTCGTGGTGTGTGGGTTTATTTCTGGGTCTTCTATCCGATTCTATTGATCTACCATTCTGTTCTATGCCAGTATCATGAAGTTTTTAGTATTGTTCTGTAGTACAGCTTGAGATCAGGGTGGAGATGCCTCCAGGCAAAGTATTGTTGGACAAGATTGTTTTAACAATTCTGGGTTTTTCTGTTTTTCCATATGAAGTTGAGAATTTTTCTTTCAAGGTCTGTAAAGAATTTTGTTGGTATTTTATTGGGAATAGCATTGAATGTATAGATTGCTTTTGGCAGGATTGACATTTTCACTATCTATGAGCACAGGAGATCTTTGCATCTTCTGATATCTTCTTCTATTTCTTTCTTCAGAGACTTGAAATTATTTTCAATCAGGTCATTCCCTTGCTTGGTTAGAGTCACACCAAGGTACTTTATACCTTTTGTGACTGTTGAGAAGGGTACAGTTTCCATAATTTCTTTCTCAGCCTTTTGTCATTAATATACATGAGGACTACTGATTTTTTTTGAGTTAATTTTGTATTCAGCCACTTTGCTGAAGGTGCTTATCAGGTAAATGAGTTCTCTGGTTCCATATTCAACAAGTGGTGCTGGTCTAACTTGATGTCTACCAGTAGAAAATGCAAATAGATCCTTATTTGTCACCCTGCACAAAACTAAAGTCAAGTGGATCAAAGACCTCAACATAAAACCAGACACACTAAATCTGTTAGTGGGGAAAAAGTGGGGAAGAGTCTTGAACTCATTAGCACAGGAGACAACTTGCTGAACAAAAAACCAAAAGCATAGGCTCTAAGATCAACAATCAGTAAATGGGACCTCATGAAACTGAAAAGCTTCTGTTAAGCAAAGGATACTGTCATCAGAACAAAATGCCAGGCTACAGACTGGGAAAGGATCTTCACCAACCCTATATAAGACAGAAGGCTAATATCTAGAATATATAAATAATCCAAGAAGTTAAAAAGCAACAAAGTAAGTAATTCAATTAAAAATTGGGGTACAGAGCCAGAGAAGCCTCAATAGAAGAATATTGAATGGCAGAAAAACACTTAAAGAAATGCTCAATGTCTTTTTTTAATTACATTTTTATTTTTTACATTAATCACATTTTATTTTCTTTCCATCCCAGTTGAGCCCCCTTCTTCCATTCCTTCCCAATCCCACCCTCCCTCATCACCTTCCATGCCCCTCTCTAAGTCCACTGATAGGGGAGGTCTTCTTCCCCCTTTTGTCTGACCCAAGCTTATTGGGTCTCATCAGGACTGGCTGCAATGTCCTCCTCTGTGGAGTAGCATCTCAAGACTACTCCTCCTTCGGAGGGGGGGGGGATGGTTAAAGGGCCAGCCACTGAGTTCATGTCAGAGACAATCCCTCTTTCCCTTACTAGAGAACCCACTTGGGTATTGAGCTGCCATGGCTTACATCTGAGCAGGAGCTCTGGATTATATCTGCGAATGGTCCTTAGTTGGAGAATCAGTCTAAAAAAAGACCCCTGTGTCCAGATAGATTTGATCCTTGTGGAGCTCCTATCCTCTCCAGGTCATACTAACTCCCCTTTCTTTTATATGACTCCCTACACTCTGCCCAAAGTTTGGTTATAAGTCTCAGCATCTGCTTTGTTACACTGCTAGGTAGAGTCTTTCAGGGGTCCTCTGTGGTAGACTCCTGTCCTGTTTCTTGTTTTCTCCTTCTTCCAATTTGCTCAACCATGCTTGTAGCAGCTTTATTCATAGTAGCCAGAACCTGGAAACAACCCAGATGCTCCTCAATGGAGGAAAGGATACAGAAATTGTGGTACATTTACACAGTGGAATACTACTCAGCAATTAAAAACAAGGAAATCATGAAATTTTCAGGCAAATGGAAGGAAATAGAAAAGATCATTTTGATGAGGTATTCTAGTAGTAGAAAGACACACATGGTATATACTCACTTATAGGTGGATATTAGACATTTACTATAGGATAAACATAATAAAATCTGTACACCTAAAGAAGCTAAGCCAGAAGGAGGACTCTGAGTAAGGTGATCAATCCTCATTCAGAAAAGCAAACGGGAGGGACATCAGAAGATGGAAAAAAAGGGAACAGCACAGAGGCCTACCACAGAGGGCCTCTGAAAGACTCTACCCAGGAAGGTATCAAAGCAGATGCTGAGGCCTATAACCAAACTTTAGGCAGAGTTCAGGGAATCTTAGGAAAGAAAAGGGTGATAGAAAGACCTGGAGAGGACAGTAGCTCCACAAGGAGAGCAGCAGAACCAAAAATCTTGGCACAGAGGTCTTTTCTGGGACTGATATTCCAACCAAGGACCATGCATGCAGAAAACCTAGAACCCCTGCACAGATATATCCGTTGGCAACTCAGTCTCCAAGTGGGTTCCCTAGTTCTGTCTCTAACAAGAACTCAGTGCTGGCTCTTTGATCACCTCCCCCTGAAGGAGAGCAGCCCGTACCAGGCCAGGGAGGAAGACAATGCATCCAGTCCTGATGTGACCTGATGGGCTAGGGTCAGAGGGAAGGGGGTTGGGTGGTCCTTTCCTATCAGTGGATTTGAGGAGGGGCATGGGAGGAAAATAGGGAGCAAAGGTAGACTTATGAGGGTACAAGGAAGGGGGCTATGGCTGGGATACAAAGTGAATAAAATGTAATTATTAAAATAAAGAAATTAATTTTAAAAAACTTGTAATAGAAACCAAAATAAATTGCTGGTTTCCCATAGTGAAGGGAACAAGGACTATTTCTAACAGGAACTCAATGACTGGCTCTTTGGCCTCCCCACCCCCCAAGGGAGGAGCAGTCCTGTTAGGCCACAGAGGAGAGCTTTGCAGCCAGTCCTGAAGATACCTGATAAAACAGGATCAGATGAATGGGGAGGAGGTCCCCCCTATTAGTGAACTTGGCAAGGGGCACGGTGGAGATGAGGGAGGGAGGGACTGGGAGGGAATGAGGGATCGGGACAGGGCTGGGATACAGAGTTAATAAAATGTAACTGATAAAAAAATAAAATTAAAAAAAGAGAAGAAAAATATACATAATAAAATTAAAATAAAACAACAAAAAAATAAATTGCTAAAGTAATTTTTAAACCTCTTGCTCAGTTTCTCTCTGAACCAGCTATCACAAATAATTGAGACTCTCTTCTAAGGTAATTTGGCTCCTGCTCAATGGATATTTCAGAGATAAATACATTTTGTAGCTTCCTTTGCTGAGCTCTTTCTTTTGGTCCCTCCTTGATATCTGCCTGTGGCAAAATACCCTCCTTTTTATCTAACTCTTTCTCCTCTGGCTGGCATGAAGACCACCCATGTTCTCCCCCTTTCTTAGAGAATGGCTGTAACCTGCTTTATTGACATATCAGGTGACAATTGGCAAGAGTACATAATTCCTCAGCAAAGCAGTAAATGCAATTGAACATGAAGGTGTTTGTAAACTTTAGTAAAGAGATTTGCCTGGTATATAATGCACAGATCCTTTAAGATCACCCATCTGCTCTACTCAAGGCTGAAAGATCATGTGATATAAATGTGAGAAATATAAGAGCTTTGCATGCATTAACACGTAAAAGATCAAGGTAATTTCAGATGGTAGTTTAAATGTTTTAAGGCATAAAAGTAGGACAGTGACAACATGGCATTTAAAAGCAATGTCATTATATAACCTCTGTTTATCTACAGTTTATGTAAGGTATGTGTGAACATCTGAAAACAAAAGGAACACTTAAAAGGGAGAAGAAAGAAGAAGATTAAAACATGATGCTCTTGGGATGTTTAAAGGTCTTAAAGTTTAGAGGAAATTTTATCTTTTGTAGAAAGAGAAGAGCAAAAGAAAAATATATATTCTTCAAAGTGATCTTCAGATGGAAAAAGTCTCAGTTTCACTTGCACACTTGAATCTTCACCTTTTTCTCTAGAGTTAGGTGACCCATGCCACTACAAAAACTGTTAGAGGGGATCAAAGTCCTTTTCCGTTTCATTCTGTTATTTCCTCTGCTGTGCTACACTTGCCTAGCCTTGAGGAGGAGGACATGCTTGCTAATTCTAACACCGTTGCTCCTAATCTTCGAAGTTACATTGTGATTTGTGTCTGTTATGGATTCTGTCCTTAATTTTTTTTTCTTTACCAACATTCTCTGGCAATCACAGGCAATAAAAGAAAAAGGGCCAGTGTACACTTCCGAATTAAAACATGCCTTTTAAAGAAGTAAGACAGAAGAGTTTCTTAAATTTATAATAACAGGTAAATCAGAGCTGCCTTTTAGATGATTTCAGAAGAAAGGTGAAGTCATTTGTGAGTAGATAATAGCTATTCTGTACTCGAAGAAGTAATAGAATATTGTTCCTGGAGAAAGGGCTTTCAATGTCTGAAACTGTGAAAGCCATAAATGTCTTGCTAATACATTTTGATTTGACCATTCACAGAATGGCCACATTATTTTAGAGATAAATAAAAAAACACGCAGATTTTGGGAAGGAAACAAGCAATTTATCATTTACTCTTCATCTAATATTATGAAGAGTCCTAATGCATGCAAAGTTAAATTTCTTAAGCAAACTCAGTTGTAAAATAAGAAAAACAAACTAACTTCTGTCAGATTTTGTACTTTTTTTTTTAACTCTTAACTACTCATCTTTCACTTGTTTAATCTAGTGAGGTGAAAGCTTTGAATCACGTTCCAGTTTGTAACCTACCCTTACTAACAATACAATTATTACTTAGTAATATTTAATTGGTACAGATTTTTTGCCTTAATTTTTACTATTCCTTGGAAGATGCTATACAGTGTGCAACAAGGTAGGAACAGAAATATTTAATAACTTTATTTAGATGTGTGATCTAAATTGTCTCGTGAAAGTAAAGGGTAGAGTGGTGCTTACCTGGCTGAGGATGCAAGGTGGAATTGGAAATCTGTTGCACAGAAGCTATGAAGACTTCAATTAAACAGAAAGAATAAATTCAAGAAATGCACACTATTATTGTAGCTAACAATAAAGTATTATATACACTTGAAAACTGTTCTTAGGATAGATATCAAGTCATCACAACAAAAGACAAATAAGCAAGTTATTGTATAGGTTAATTAGCATAATTTATCTAATCTAAAATGAGTATTTCAATACATTTTACATTGCAAGGCAGATAATACTTATCTATAAATTAAAGTAAGCCACAATTTGGTAATTATAAAACCTTTTTTTTTAAATTGAAATGCATATCTTTTCTTTCTTTCTTTCTTTCTTTCTTTCTTTCTTTCTTTCTTTCTTTCTTTTTTTTCTCTCTCTCTTTCTCTCTTTATTAGTTACATTTTATTAACTCTGTATCCCAGCTGTATCCTGCTACCTCAATCCCTCCCAAACCTTCCCTCTCTCCCTCATCTCCTCCCTGCCCCTTTCCAAGTCCACTGCTTAGGGAGGACCTCCTCCCCTTTCATCTGACCCTGTTTTATCAGGTATCTTCAGGACTAGCTGCAAAGTCCTCCTCTGTGGCCTACCAGGACTGCTCCTCCCTTGGGGGGTGGGGAGGTCAAAGAGCCTGCCATTAAGATCATGCCAGAAATAGTCCCTGTTCCCCTTACTATGGGAAACCAATTGGTTGCTGAGCTACCACAGGCTTCATCAAAGCAGAGGTTCTAGGTTATATCCATACATGGTCCTTGGTGGAGTGTCAGTCTCAGAAAAGACCCCTGTGCCCAGATATATTTGGTCCTTGTAGAGCTCCTATTCTTTCCAAATCATACAAACTCCCCCTTCTTTCATATAATTCCTTGCACTCTGCTGAAGGTTTGGTTATGAGTCTTAGTACTGGTTTGATATACTGCTAGGTAGAGTCTTTCAGAAGCCCTCTGCGGTAGGCTCCTGTCCTGTTACTTGTTTTTTCCTAGGTCCAATGCATCTCCCATTTGTCTTTCTAAGTAAGGACTGATCATCTTACCCCGGGTCCTCTTTCTTGTTTTTCTTCTTTAGGTGTATAGATTTCATTATGTTTATCATATCTTATAGGTCTATATAAGTGAGTATATACCATGTGTGTCTTTCAGCTTTTGGGATACCTCACTCAGAGTGATCTTTTCTAGTTCTTGAAAGGCACTGTTGTAAGAACTTTACCTATATTAAATGACTATTTTGCATTAACTGTATGAGTAAATGCCCATTTCTTTTTATTTTATTTTTTAACTTTTATTAATTACACTTTATTTACTTTGTATCCCCCCATAAACCTCTCCCTCCTCCCCTCCTAATCTCACTTCCCTTCCCTTCCCCTTCTTCACACATGCCCCTCCCCAAGTCCACTGATAGGGGAGATCCCCCTCTCCTTCCTTCTGATCTTAGTCTATCAGATATCACCAGGAGTGTCATCATCAGTGCATTGTCATCTTCAGATATCATCAGTGCATTTTCATCTTCTGTGGCCTGGTAAGGCTGCTCTCCCCTCATGGGGAGGTGATCAAGGAGCAGGCCAATCAGTTTATGTCAGAGGCAGTCCCTCTTCCTAGTACTATGAAACCCACTTGGACACTGAACTGCCACAGAGAGCCTCTGAAAGGCTCTGCCCTGCAGACTGTCAAAGCAGATGCTGAGACTTATGGCCAACTGTTGGGCAGAGTGCATGGAATCTTATGAAAGAAGTGGGAAATAGTAAGATCTGGAGAGGACAGGAACTCCACAAGGAGAGCAACAGAACCAGAAAATTTGAACACAGGGGTCTTTCCAGAGACTCATACTCCAACCAAGAACCATTCATGGAGATAACCTAGAACGCCTGCACAGATGTAGCCCATGGCAGTTCAATGCCCATTTCTTACGTGTCGAGATTAAAGCAAAACCATGATTAACTTGCTAATGAAATTCAGAGAGAACTGAAAGTAATGTGATACTCTTTTTTTAAATAAAAACAAATATCAGATTCTATATAATTCTTTCTTTCTTTTTTGTGACAGGGTTTCTTGGTATAGCCTTGCTGTCCTGAACTCACTTTGTAGACCAGGCTGTCCTCAAACTCACTGCGGTCCATCTGCCTCTGCCTCCCTGAGTGCTGGGATTACAAGAGTGTGCTACCCTATATAATTATTTCAGCATCCATATATTTTTCTGAAAAAAATGTCTAAGCATGCCTATTAAAATGTTAATTCATATGCAGAGTCAGCATTTACATCCTCTCATGTTTACTATCTAATTTACAAGGCTTGGTATTTTGGGCCAGACAATTTAAGTTATTAGAACACATGTAGTGTTAAACATAGGTCCAGTCTTCAGTAGAAACATTTCATACAAAAGCACACTGCAGCCATCATACTCATACACAGACTTGAGGACATTGATAGAAAGGTTGCTACCACCAAAGAGGTCAGACCAGAAGTTTAAATGAAGATCTCTGTTCACTAATTTAATAGTAAGTCCAAGTTTGTGTAAGTTTGCTTGATAGAATAAGACTTTGACACTTTTTACATCAGCTTTCCCCCCTCTTCTTACTTATCTCTCATTCTGTCCACCTTTCAATAACAAATCTTTTCACAGAGGAATTCTTACGTGCTATAGAAATATGTGAGTTAACGTTCTTGTCATCACTGCTGTATTTATAGAGCATATCTTTTCTCTGAGAACACATGTGCCATGCAAAGTGTAATGTAGGCAGTTAGTGCTCAATGGAGGAAAATAAGCTTCCCTTGGAACGCATCCAAAGATAATAAAGTAAGAAAAAGAAGACAATAGAGACACTTGTTAAGGACAAAAATAGAACTCATGAAAATCACTCAACACGATCTTTAGGAATGGAAAAGCCTCTGGTACTATGACTAGTTTGTGGGATGTGTAGCTGGAATAAGGTGAATCCTAAAGCATGCAGCATTTTGAATGAGAAGTATTTAGTGTTCCTGTGGCAATATTGAAAGAAAATCAGAGAATCTAAGGTGTTGTGGTGAAAATACCAAAGCCTCTTCCCCACTTTTTCTTCTAGGAGGTTTAGTGTGTCTGGTTTTAATTGAGGTCTTTGATCCACTTGGACTTTAGTTTTGTGCAGGGTGATAAGTATGGATCTATTTTCATTTTTCTACATGTAGACATCCAGTTAGACCAGCAGCATTTGTTGAACATGCTGTCTTTTTTCCATTGAATGGTTTTGGCATTTTTGTCAAAAATCAGGTGTCCATAAGTGTGTGGAATTATTTTGGGGTCTTCTATTCGATTCCATTGATCCACCATTCTGTTTCTATGACAGTACCATGCAGTTTTTAGTATTGTTGCTCAATAGTACAGCTTGAGATCAGGGTTGGAGATACCTCCTGAAGATCTTTTACTGTAGAGAATTGTTTTAGCAATTCTGGGTTTCTTGTTTCATATGAAGGTGAGAATTATTCTTTAAGGTCTATAAAGAATTGTGTTGGTAATTTGATGGGAATTGCATTGAATCTGTAGATTGCTTTTGGTAAGATGGCCATTTTTATTATATTAATCCTGCCAAGCCATGAGCATGGGAGATCTTTCCATCATCTGATATCTTCTTCTAATTCTTTCTTCAGAGACTGGAAATTTTTTTCATACAAGTCTTTGACTTTCTTGGTTAGGTTCATACCAATGTACTTTATGTCCTTTGTGGCTATTATGAAGAGTGTTGTTTCCCTAATTTCTTTCTCGGGCCTTTTGTCTTTTATACAGGAGGGCTACTAGCTATTTTGAGTTAATTTTGTATCCAGCCACTTTGTTGAAGGTGTTAATCAGCTGTAGGAGTTCCCTGGTAGAATTTTTGGGGTCACTCAGGTATACTATCATATCATCTGCAAATAGTGATGCTTTGACTTCTTCCTTTTCAATTTGTATCCCCTGATCTCCTTCAATTGCCTTATTGCTCTAGCAAGGACTTCAAGAACAATGTTGAAGCGATATATATAGAGAGAGCAGCCTGGCCTTGTCTCTGCTATCAGTGGAATTGATTTAAGTTTCTCTCCATTGAGTTTACTATTTGCTATAGGCTTGCTGTATATTGCCTTTAATATGTTCAGGTATGTGAGAACTCATTGGCACAGGAGACAACTTCCTGAATAGAACACCAAAAGCACAGGCGCTAAGAGCAACAATCAATAAATGGGACCTCATGAAACTGAAAAGCTTCTGTAAGCAAAGGACACTGTCATCAGAACAAAATGACAGCCTACAGATTGAGAAAGAATCTTCACCAACCCTATATCTGACAGAGGACTAATATTCAGTATATATAAAGAACTAAAGAAGTTAAACAGCAAAAAATCAAGTAATCCAATTAAAAAAATGTAGTACAGAGCTAAACAGAGTTCTCAAGAGAGGAATATCGAATGGCAGAGAAACACTTAAAGAAATGCTCAACCTCATTAGCCATCAGGGAAATGCAAATAAAAAGGACCCTAAGAGGTCAAAGTGTCACTTTTCGCAGATGATATGATAGTATATATGAGTGACCCCAAAAATTCAACCAGAGAACTCCTCCAGTTGATAAACACCTTCAGCAAAGTGGCAGGATACAAAATCAACTCAAAAAAATCAGAAGCCCTCCTGTATACCAAAGACAAAAGGGCCGAGAAAGAAATTAGGGAAACAACACCCTTGTTGTCACTATAGCCACTAACCACATAAAGTACCTTGGGGTGACACTAACCAAGCAAGTGAAAGACCTGTTTGAGAAAAACTTCAAGTCTCTGAAGAAAGAAATTGAAGAAGATCTCAGAAGATGGAAAGATCTCCCGTGCTCATGGATTGGTAGGATTAACATTGTGAAAATGGCCATCCTGCCAAAAGCAATCTACAGATTCAATGCAATTCCCATCAAAATACCAACTCAATTATTTACAGACCTTGAAATAAAGATTCTCAGCTTCATATGGAGAAACAAAAAACCCAGAATCTCCAAAACAATCCTGTACAACAACATATCATCTGGAGGTATCTCCATCCCCGATCTCAAGTTGTAAGTTGTACTACAAAGCAATAGTAATAAAATCTGCATGGTATTGGCATAAAAACAGAAAGGAGGATCAATGGAACCGCATAGAAGATCCAGAAATAAACCCACACACCTATGAATACTCAATATTTGACAAAGAAGCCAAAACCATTCAATGGAAAAAAGACAGCATCTTCAACAAATGGTGCTGGTCCAACTGGATGTCCACATGCAGAAAAATGAAAATAGATCTCTATTTATCACCCTGCACAAAACTAAAGTCCAAATGGATCAAAGACCTCAACATAAAACCAGATACTCTAAATCTGTTAGAAGAAAAAGTGGGGAACAGCGTAGAACTCATTGGCACAGGAGACAACTTCCTGAACAGAACACCAACAGCACAGGCTCTAAGAGCAACAATCAATAAATGGGACCTCATGAAACTGAACAGCTTCTGTAAAGCAAAGGACACTGTCATCAAAACAAAACGCCTGCCTACAGATTGGGAAAGAATCTTCACTAACCCTTTATCTGACAGAGGACTAATATCGAGTATATACAAAGAACTAAAGAAGCTGAAAAGAAGCAAACCAAGTAATCCACTTAAAAAATGGGGAACAGAGCTAAACAGAGAATTCTCTGTAGAGGAATATCGAATGGCAGAGAAACACTTAAAGAAATGCTCATCCTCATTAGCCATCAGGGAAATGCAAATCAAAACGACCCTGAGATATCACCTTACACCCATCAGAATGGCCAAAATGAAAAACTCAAGGGACAACACATGCTGGAGAGCTTGTGGAGAAAGGGGAACCCTCCTCCACTGCTGGTGGGAATTTAAACTAGTACAACCACTCTCGAAATCTATCTGGCGCTTTCTAAGATAATTAGGAATAGTGCTTCCTCAAGACCCAGCTATACCACTGCTAGGTATATACCCAAAGTTTGCTCAAGTACACAAAAGGGATATTTGCTCAACCATGTTTATAGCAGCTTTATGTGTAATAACCAGAACCTGGAAACAACCCAGATGTCCCTCAACGGAGGAATGGATACAGAAATTGTGGTATTTTTACACAATGGAATACTACTCAGCAATCAAAAAGGAGGAAATCATGAAATTTGCAGGCAAATGGTGGGACCTAGAAAAGATCATCCTGAGTGAAATATCCCAGAAGGAGAAAGACAAACACGGTATATACTCACTTATATAGACCTATAAGATATAATAAACATAATGAAATCTGTACACCTAAAAAAGATAATCAAGAGAGTGGACATGGGGTAAGATGATCAATCCTTGTTTAGAATGACAGATGGGATGTGCATTGAACGTATGACAGGAGTCTACTGAGTGCATTGGAAAGACTCTAACTAGCAGTGTTTTCAAAGCAAAGACTCATGACCAAACCTTTGGCAGAGTACAGGGAATCATAAGAAAGAAGGGGAGTTAGTCTGATGAGGAAAGGATAGGAGCTCCACAAGGACCAAAGATATCTGGGCACAGGGTCTTTTCTGAGACTGACATGCAACCAAGGACCATGTATGAATGTAACCTAGAACCTCTGCTCAGATGTAGCCTGTGGTAGCTCAGTAACCAATTGGTTTCCCATAGTGAGGGGAACAAGGACTATTTCTAACAGGAACTCAATGGCTGGCTCTTTGGCCTCCCCACCCCCCAAGGGAGGAGCAGTCCTGTTAGGCCACAGAGGAGAGCTTTGCAGCCAGTCCTGAAGATACCTGATAAAACAGGATCAGATGAATGGGGAAGAGGTCCCCCCTATCAGTGGACTTGGAAAGGGGCATGGTGGAGATGAGGGAGGGACTGGGAGGGAATGAGGGATTGGGACACGGCTGGGGTACAGAGTTAATAAAATGTAACTGATAAGAAAAAAATAAAATACAAAAAAAAAAGAAATAAAATGTCACATAAAACTAAAAAAAAAAAAAAAAACATTTCATCTTACACCCAACAGAATGTCTAAGATAAAAATCTCAAGAGACAACACATGCTGGAGAGGTTGTGGAGAAAGGGGAACCCTCCTTCACTGCTGGTGGAAATATAAACTTGTACAACCACTCTAGAAAGCAATCTGGTGCTTTTTCAGAGAACAAGGAATAGCGCTTCCTCAAGATCCAGCTATACCACTCCTAGGCATATACCTAAAAGAGGCTCAAGTACACAATAAGGGCATTTGCTCAACCATGTTTGTAGCAGCCTTATTTGTAATGGTCAGAAGCCAGAAACAGCCCAGATGCAACCTCAGTAGAGGAATGGATGCACAAATTGTGGTATATCTACACAATGGAATATTAGTCAGCAATAAAAAACAAGGAAATTATGAAATTTGCAGGTAAATGGTGGGATCTGGAAAAGATCATCCTGAGTGAGCTATCCAAGAAGCAGAAAGATGCACACGGTATATACTCACTCATATAGACATATAATTTAGATAAACCTACTAAAATCTGTACACCTAAATAAACTAATCAAAAGGGAGGACTCTTGCTAAAAAGCTCAATTTCTATCCACAAAGGGAAAGAGGATGGACATCAGAAGAAGGAGAAAAGAGGGAACAAGTCAGGAGCTTGACACAGAGTACCTCTGAAAGGCTCTGCCCTGCAGACTGTCAAAGTAGATGCTGAGACTTATGGGCAACCTTTGGGCAGAGGGCAGGGAATCTTATGAAAGAAGTGGGAAACAGTAAGATCTGGAGAGGACAGGAACTCCACAAGGAGAGCAACAGAACCAAAAAATCTGAGCACAGGGGTCTTTCCTGAGACTGATACTCCAACCAAGGACTTTGCATGGACATAACCTAAGACCCCTGCACAGATGTAGCCCATGGCATTTCAGTATCTAAGTGGGTTCCATTGTAATAGGAACAGGGACTGTCTGTGACATGAACTGAATGGCCTGGTTTTTAATTACCTCTCTCTGATCGGGAAGTAGCATTACCAGGCCACAGAAGACAATGCAGCCACTCCTGATGAGACCTAATTGACTAGGATCAGAAGGAAGAAAAAGAAGCCTCCCCTATCAGTGGACTTGGGGAGGGGCATGAATGCAGAGGGTGGAGGAAGGGAGGGATTGGGATGGGAGGAGGGAGGGAACCACAGGGGGGAATCAAAATAAATAAAGTGTAATTAATAAAGAATTTAAAAAAAATATCAAAGCCTAAGGAGACTTTGTGAATACTCTGAACCCGAGGTCAGAAAGGTTAGGGTCATTTTGACAAGAGTTGAAGATGAGATCACAGCTGTAAAGCTGTAAATAGATAATCCTGAATTATCGTGCTGAGCCCAACCTGATTACATATGCCATAAAAGCGGCTTGTTTTTAAGAATAAAATTAAAAATTTATGTCACTTTTTGGAAATTATAATATCATTACATGCCCCCCACCAATGTTTGCATATATATACTTCTCCTTGCTCTCTATCAAACTTATGGTCTTTTTGTCATGTATTGTTACATATATTTAAATACATATAAAGAACCTGCTCTGTATGATTCTGTTTGTCTTACTTGTATGTATAAATTTTCTTGACTTACCATTTGTTACCGGACAACCGACCAATGTGCTCTTCTTTGGGGAAAACTACTTCTCTCAGCATTCTCTAGTTGCCTGTCGTTGTTTGTATAGGGTCAGGCCTTCTGACACCCCGTACCACCCCAAACTCTGGCATGATGTTAATTATTGTTTTCATTGTTCTAGTCATGTTTTTTATAATGATATTTTTTGTTAATTCTTTATATCAATTACAATTGATTCACTTTGTATCTCAGCTGTAGTCCCCTCCCTCATTCCCTTCCTCTCTCGTCTCCTACATGCCCCTTACCAAATCCACTGACAGGGGAGGTCCTCCTCCCCGTCCATCTGACCTTAGCCTATCAGGTCTCATCTAGACTGGCTGCATTGTCCTCCTCTGTGTTCTGGCAAGGCTGATACTCTGTCAGGGGAAGGTGATCAAAGAGCCAGCCACTGAGTTCATGTCAGAAACAGTCCCTGTTCCCAATGCTAGGGTACCCACTTGGATACTGAACTGATATGGGCTACATCTGAGCAGGGGTTCTAAATTATATCCATGAATGGTCCTTGGTTGGAGAATCAATCTCAGAAAAGATACCTGTGACCAGATATTTTGGTTCTGTTGCTCTTCTTGTGGAGCTCCTGTCCTCTCCAGGTCATACTACTTTCATAAGATTCCTAGCACTCTGCCCAAAGTTTGGTTATGAGTCTCATCATCTGTTTAGATACAGTGCTGGGTAGAGTCTTTCAGAGGCCCTCTGTGGTAGGCTCGTGTCCTATTTCCTGTTTTCTCCTTCATCCAATGTCCTTCACGTTTGTCTTTCTGAGATTGATCATCTCACCCAGGGTCCTCCTAGTTCAGCTTCTTTAAGTTGTACAGATTTTGGTATGCTTATCCTATATTGAATGACTAATATCCTCTTACAAGTGAGTATATACCATGTGTGTTTTTCTGCTTTTGGGAAAGCTCACTCAGGATGATCTTTTCTAGATCCCACCATTTGCCTGCAAATTTCATGATTTCCTTGTTTTTAATTGCAGAGTAGTATTCCATTGTGTAAATGTACCACTATTTCTGTATCCATTCCTCCCTTGAGAGACATGCAGGTTTTTTCCAGGTTCTAGCTATTACAAATAAAGCTGCCATAAACATGGTTGAGCAAATGTCCTTGTTGTGTATTTGAGTATATTTTGGATATATGCCTAGGAGAGGTATAGCTGGATCTTGAGGAAACAGTATTTCTAATTGTCTGAGAAAGCTCCAAATTGATTTCCAAAGTGGTTGTACAAGTTTACATTCCCAACAGCAGTGGAGAAGGGTTCCCCTTTCTCCACATCCTCTCCAACATGTGTTGTCACTTGAGTTTTTGATCTTAGCCATTCTGATGGGTGTAAGGTTAAAATCTCAGGGTCATTTTCATTTGCATCTCCCTGATGGCTAAGGATGCTAAGCATTTCTTTAAGTGTTTCTCCGCCATTCTATATTCATGTTTAATAGTTCTGACATGAATTCAGTGGTTGGCTCTTTGATCCCACCTCCCCCTGAGGGCAGAACAGCCTTGACAGGCCACAGAGGAGGACAATGCAGCCAGTCCTGATGAGACCTGATAAGCTAGAGTCAGATGGAAGGGTAGGAGGACCTCTGCTATCAGTGGACTTATAGAAGGGCATAAGAGAAAATGAGGGAGGGTGGGTGGGATTGGGAAGGAATGAGGGAGGCAGCTTCAGCTGGGGTACAAAGCAAATAAAATGTAATTAATGTAAAAAATAAGAATTTAATTAAAGTAAAGAATTCATGTTGGTGAGACTTTACGTATGTAGCTTCTGACATTCATAGTAGACACAATCTCACAGCATATCCAGTGGCTCTTATAATCACTCTGCCCCATGGATCCCTTAGCCTAAGGTGTGTGGAGTTTCACTGTAGATGTATTTACTGGAATCTGGCTCTATAATCTACATTATGATTGGTTGTGGTTTTCTGGTCATTTTTGTCCAGTTGGAGTCAGATGCTTTCCTGGTTTGTTTGACTTTTTTTTTTTCCCAACCTGACACAAGCTAGAGTAATGTGGGAAGAGAAACTTTAATTGTAAAAATGCCTTCATCAGATAGCCTATTGTCAAGTTTATAGGGCTTTTTCTAATTAATAAATTATACAGGAGGGTGTAATCCATTTTGAGTAGTGCCAACCCTGAATGTTAGTATTGGATAGTGTAAGAAAGCTTGCTTAGCAATCCATGGGGAGTATACAAACCAGTAAGTAGCCTTCAGTTCAGGCATCCAGATGCCTGGCCTGAGCTCCTGCTTTCACACCCTTTCACAATGGACTGTTAATTAGGAGTGTAAGACAAACTCCTTTCCAAGTTGCTTTGTGTTTTCCACAGCAATATGAAGCTCAATTAGGATAGATGTGGTAAAAGAAAAGACAGCGAAGATGCTGCTGATAAGGAAGGCAGTTCTGAGCATGAGGAAACTTGGTGCCCCTTGTGAGACCTGTGGTACAACCAGCAGGGACCACAGAGATGTTTCTAGGAAATAAAAGCTGTGAAGAAATAAGACAAATAAAAGAGACTGAATGACTCAGAATCATCCTCTAAAAATTAATTCATCCCTATCTACAAAATTATCAGGGTTTTTTCTGGGGGGGAGGGGTGACCTGAGCCAGAGAAAATCAGCTTAGCCATGTCATCCCAGACAAGATGGGGAGATATTAAATGGCTATCATTTAATCTGATAAATTTGTAATGATCTGTTATGACAATGGAAAGATGATGACTAACATAAATCATAATGCAAAAGTGGCATTGGATTCTAATGTTACAGTTTGGAATACACTTTGCCACAGATTAATATTATTATTAATATTACTATTATTCTTATATCATTTCATAGGTTTTTGTAAATTAATTTTAGTAATTTTCATCCTCAATTACCATTTCTCATACCCACTCCAACTCCAACTTTCTCTTCTTTTAAAGTAACCCATGCAACTTTCATTTCCTTCCCCTATTTTTAGAAATCTTTACAACCCAAACCACTTACTCTGAGAGCCCTCTTTCTTTACCTATGAATTGGACCTTTGGCACTAATTCCATTGCTATGTGATTTCATTGCTCTGCCTTAAGCAGACCAATGACAGACACCTGGCTAAAGATAGGTAACAGAATAATTTTTATTTTGAATTTTTAATTACAATGAGGAGATATTAATTTCTTGAACACTTGGACATAGCAAATATAAAACCGTGATGTGATATGTGTATGAAAAGGAAAGAACAGAATGGAGAGCTACACAAGTGAAAGTTGCCAAATATTGTAGGTATGAAGATTTAAAAGCATATTTTTTAATGTTTCAGATAGATAACTTTCTAGCTTCATTTTGTATGAGCGATCCTCATGGACTGACTCTCATTATGGCAAACTCCTGAAGTTAACTCAAACTAGTTTTGGAGGGTTTTTGTTACTTCTATCCATCTTTAAAAAAGATAGAGAGAGCTACATAATGTGGGTAGCATTTCTGTACTTTTATGTTAAAAATGCATCCATTATACTGGACTAAACTCCGATAACAGAGAGAACCCTAAATTTCATTAGCAGTGCTCCCAAAGGCCACCTAAGTCAGTGTCTTCCAAATAGTTGCCCATCATTTATTTTTTATCATCATTCCACTCAGTTTACATATTTTTAAAAAAAATATAGAAGAGAAATGCCCACTTAGAATGCCTCAGTCCCTCAAGTGGCACTTACTACTTTTTTGTTCATGTTTTGGCAAGAGCAGGTCAGATGGCTACAATTAACTGCAAGAAGGACTGAAAGACGCGGTCTAGTCAGGACCATTGAAGAAGTCAATGTAATTGGGATGATTAGCTAGCAGCCTCTGCCAACAGATGTTCCCTAATTTGCTCAATGTATGACAGCTGATATGAACAGAGGTGGGGATTGAAACATAGATCTGTGACTCGGGAAGTTAAGATCTTAAACATTTTTTCTCTACTACATTTTTGTTTTACCAGATGGCTTGCATTTATATAATTAGTTGACTTAGAGTTCCACTAAACCTATTAAATTGCCAGTTCACAAGTTCTCTTATTGTTGATTTACTTTTAATTTAGATAACATCCAAGAGAAACTCAGTACTCTACTGTTTTGGGAGAGGGTCACTTTACGTTACTCAAGAGCGGCTGATACCTCAATTAGGCTACCGACTGTGGAGCTCAGATGTGTGAGCACATGCTAGATTATTTCATTACAAATGGTAGCCAAAACAGTGACATTCTACATCCTTCTTTATATTAGGACTTCTGAGATGTCAGTCCTGTGAGATGATCTGTTTTTATGCTATTAGTAGTAACTGAGGAAGAAGAATGTAATCAACCTTTTTCAGGTATTTGTTCTAAAATATGAAAATACTGGATAAATTCTATCATTCTTGATATTTTTTGTCCTGTCATTTCTCAGAGGCTGATGTAGGTGAGATAAAGTTTAAATGTGTCCCTCCAAAGGGTTCACATGTTAAATTTTAATATTCTTTGTAAACTGTTAAGAGAGTGACACGTAATTCAATTATGGTGATTACAGACAGAACCTTTGGGAGATGATTGTTGTAGGTAAGGTTAGCATATGCCCTGTGTCTGAATATCAATGATTTTATAAGAAGAGGGAACCGGAACAGGCATAAAGGTATGTTCTCTGACTTTTCCCAGGTGAATATTACTCAAGCATAGAACTGTTTCAGCAAGGAGGTCATAAGCATATGCGCGACATTCAACCTCTACATTTGTAATTCATGTACCAGTGTTCTTTATAAAGTCCCTCAGATTCAGTATCTTGCAGAATGAAATAATGAAGGACTCCTTGTTGTTGGGAAGATAGCATTATTGGGACCTATGATTGGAACTGTTGCTATTGGGCTATATAGTTGAACACTTAGTGAGAATAGAGTGTGGCAATTAAAGTGGACTGTTTGAATAATTCTTAAATAGACAGGTATCCTGTTCTGGAAGTATCTGAGGCAGATCCCAAGATCCCATAATCTGAAAATCACTTCCTCTTATTCTTAATTTACCAAGATGTTTCAAAATAAAGAATTGAAGAGAGAAGGGAGGAATCATGAGTAATGTTGATAGACACAGTACAGCTGGTTCTTCTTGCTAGTGTAACTTGGACTCTGTTTCTACTGTTGGTAGCATGAAGCTGGTTCTGATATTTACTTTATGAAATTGAAAATAACAAGGCATGGTGCTTCTCCTGATCACAAATTGCTATAAACTTACATAAATGTCACAGTTTTATCTGTATTTCAGGGCATCTCATGCTGACCATATGAGCAGATTTGTCTTGGTTCAATGCCCCGGCCAGGGTTCGGTGGTAGTTTTCCAGAATATAACATAGGGGCCCACAAAAACAAGTAAGTCTCGGTTAGCAGGTTAATAGAATAAGAGCTAGCATACAGCATGATCATTGCTTCTCATCACCATGGAATAATGACGCCATAACGTGAAAGAATAGTGAGTGTGTGTGGAGAGACTCCACTGAGCTCTCAGAGCACATGCTGTTCTGTTACCCTGTTATTAATTGCTTAATATTGACTTTTGTATTATCTGCTGGAAGAGATGGGAGTAAGTCAGTCCACCTGCATGAATGATGAAAAGACGTGAAATAGTTTATTTGTGTACTTTGTAGACCCACTATGAGCTTCAGTGACACCTGCAGAAGGTTTATCATCTCTTAATCATAAGCTTACAGAAGCAGATGCAACTCGCTATGTAAAAAAAAAAAAAAAAATCTAAATATCAGAGAAAGGAAATGACAGAAGTAGTAGTCAGCAACTCTCAAAAGCAATTTCATCTACAAGGACTAGGGATCCCTTGCATTGTCTTAGTTTGGGTTCTATTGCTGTGAAGAGTCACCATGACCACATCAACTCTTATAAAGGAAAACATTTAATTGGTGCTGGTTTGCAGGTCAGAAGTTCAGTTCATCATTGTCATGGCAGGAAGCATGGTGGCACGCACACATATGTGGTGCCGGAGAAGGAGCTGAAAGATCTATAATCAGTAAAGCAGGCAGCAGGGTGTGAATTGGCTTGAGCTTCTGAGATGTCGAAACCCACCCCCTAGCCACATACCTCCTCCAGACACACCTACTCCCAGGTCACACCTCCTAATAGTGCCACTCCCTAGTGACCTATGGGGTTCCTTTTTATTCAAACCACCAGACAGTGGAAGTGTGTTAGGGATGCAGTACCTATGAGAGAAAGCTGACTGAAAAATCCTCAGCAAGTGGAAGATAAGGGTTTCCTTTAAATATAAGTATTTCAGCTCAGCCTGGTGGCACAAGCCTTTATTCTGAGCACTTGTGAAACATGGCCAGATAGATCTTTATGATGTACATAACAAATACTAGGTCATCCAAGGCTACATAGTAAAAAACTTGTCTCAAATAAAATAAAAATAAAATAAAATATTTCTTCCTTGAGAGAAATCATGGTTGAAAGCAACCTGGAGAAATCAGAATATATTCCAGTTAGCATCTCTATTAGGTACATACCTAGAGAAATTAGTTTCCCTTTTCCTGGAAGGAAGAAATCTCAGAAAAAATAAGTGACTATCTGCCAAGACTTCGAATGCAATGTCAGATGGGGGACTTTCTAAGCTATGGTCTTGATGTCTGAGTTGATTCTGGACAGAGTCTGAAAGCACTATACTTAAGAATACCAGGGCAAGCTAAAGCCATGGCAACAAGCCAATGATGTCAAAAGTGTCTACATGTCCCTAAGTGGGCTGGATATTGGGCGAAGGCTGAGGCCAGTGCTCGCACAATTTGTAACCATTTCCCAGAACCATAGAGAAAGAAACTCTCTTTACAACCTGATGATCTTTGGAATCTAGAACAAGGACAAATATTTTTAAATCGGTTTCACTCTCAAGTTTTCCTAAGTTTTTTTTTCTTCTATTTAAGCATAACAAGTGTGATTGCCTCTTTCTTTCCAACTGCTTTTAGTTATTATAGCTTATCAAGGGAGGAGAGGAAAGTGATTTAAGACAGCTGTGAAAGTAAGAAAAAAATCCTTAGAATCATAAAATGATCTAAACATAAAAATGATCCCAGTCATGATTCCAACTTAGGTTTGCCAATGTAGATGTAACAGATAAGGTAGAAAGTTTCTAGAATATCAACACAAGCTTTCAGAGCTCCAAGGAGATCCTTCAGGTAGGTAGGCCATCTTGCTATCTGTCATTTGATGACACTGTGGTCCCAGTTACAAAGATGCCTTCTTTGTAAATTATGGGAGATATCTCCTGGTTTGCTCTTTGTTTTTCTTTGATCCTTTCATAGGCTTTTCTCACATGTTCTTCTTCTTTCTCCATTTCCACTAAACTTATGGAACTTACCTCTATAGTGGTGTTGGTGTCATTCAGTTGGAACTTCTTTAATGAGTAATAGAAGCCTGTGGATCAGTAGATTGATCTTACCCTACTTCTATGCCCAGGCTTGGAAAGAGTTCAGAAGGTTTACATGCTGATTGCCATGGGTCTTGATGTTATTTTTAAAGGAAGGTTTAATGCTATCAGAAGCGGGCAGGCATCCAATACCCAATGCTCTTTCCTTTTATACTCTGTGACTAATGCAGAGAGGCAGGGCAGACTGTCTAGCCATTATCTTCTGGCTCTCTCTCATCAGGAGCAGTAACTTGAGTATTCTCTGTAGAAATGCCTAGACTTTTTAATTTGGGATGACATCCCAAAACATATAGAGAGAGTACAGAAAACACAGTGGGAAAAAAAAATAAAATTCCAAAGGAAGTGCCTCCTCCTTCCATGGTGAATAGAAAATAGAAAAGAATGAATTTAGGAAATTTCTGAGAGAGATTTAGGAATACTAGGATTTATTGTTTGAAACAAGAAATTGAAGAGCATACAGAAAAATTACAACTTAGCTGCAGTACTTTCATATTTTATAACTTTATGTATATATGAACCCAACTTAAGGAAATAAACATGTCATTCCCTGGACTTCTGTTGGAAAACAGTGGCCTAATGGTGGACTTTATTTTATAATTAAATTTAGTTTTTAATTAAAATATGGTTACATCACATCTCCCTTTCCTGTCTGCCTCATAACTCCTTCCTTTTATTCCTCCAATTTCTGTCAAATTGATGGTTTCTCTTTGATTATTATTGTTAAATATATATTAAACATATATTTATATATCCTTTCTTTCTCTCATCTATCTATCTATCTATCTATCTATCTATCTATCTATCCATCCATCCATCTAACTATATGGTCTATGTATCATCTATTAATCCAGCATTTTTTGTCAGTTGTATTGTTGATATTTTCCATTCTGATTGGAGTAAGATAAAAATCTCAAAGTTGTTTTACTTTACTTTTCATTAATTTCTAGAGATAATAAACATTTTTGAAATATTTCTCAGCCACTTTTTTCTTCTTTTGAGAACTCTATTCTGTATCAGGTTAATGGGGTTTTGTTGTTGGTGGTGGTGTTTTTCTTGTTGTTTTGTTTGTTTGGTTGGTTGTTTTGTGGGGTTTTGTTTTGTTTTTTACTTAATACTTTTTGAGTTGTTAGAAATTCTGGATATTAAATCTCTGACAGATGCATAGCTGGCAGTTTCTCTTCCATCATGGCTGGTGGTTTCTTTAGCTGTACAGGATAATTTTAATTAAATTAAGTCCCACTTGTTGGCTTTAATTCTTGGGCAAATGGAGTTTTATCCAAAAATTTCTTTCCTACCCCTATATCATGTAGGGTACTGTGTATGTTTTCTTTGAGCCTTTTCAGTGTTTTATATATGATATTTAGGTCTTTGATTTTTTGTGTGTGCACAAGGTATGAGATATAATTTAAACTGATATAACTTATTCTTTTGTATGTGGATAACAAGTTTCTCAAGCACCATTTGTTGAAGATGATTTATTTTCTCCAGCTTACTTTTTTACAGAAAAATGCAATTTTAATTAAACCAAGATAAACTCTATATGTCTATCATCTTTCCATTGAAAAATTAAAATCAAATAGACAAGCCACTGAAACAAAGCACAGTTTCCTCATACTTCTGATCAGGCCCCATTATAAAACAAACAAATAAGAAAAAGCAAAACTAAATGCTTTATGAAAACGTTAAACAAAATGGTGGAAGTCACATGTACTCATGTTTGTGTCTTTAGTTCTGTTCCATCAGTTCACATGTTTGTTTTTGTTTTTGTTTTTGTTTTTTTGTGCCAGCACCATGTTGTTTTTATTATTATTGCTCTGTTCTATAACTTGAGATCTAGATTGGTAATCCCACCAACTTTGTTCTTTTTTTTCTCAGAATGCTTTTTAACTATCAGTGGTCTTTTGGAGTTCTGTATTAATTTTAGAATAGGGCTGTTTTTAATTTCTGTGAATAATGAAATAGGAATTTTGATTAGGATTTCATTGAATTTATAAACAGCTTTGGTAACATGGTCATTTTCATAATTTTAATTTTACCAGTCTATATGAATGTGGGTATCCTTTAATTTTCTAGTATCCTGATTTGTTGTATTTTTATCCAGAAGTTTTCTTTTTTCATTGTAAAGGAACTTCATCTTCTTGTTATGGTTTAATCCTAAATTTTTTATATGGCTACGGAGAATCAAAGTGTCTATATGACCAAGACATACCAGTTCTTGGCATATTCCCAAAATATTTGCCATCCAACTCTACAGATGCTTTCTCAACCATACTTACTGTAGTTACTATATTCACAATAGCCAAAAAATGGATACAACTTAATGCCCTACAACTCTTGAACTGATAAATAAAATGGTGTGTATATAAAGTATACAAAAGTATTCAGGTCTCAAGAAAAATAATGTCATGACCTTTGGCGATAATTGCATGGAACTTAAAAAAAAAGTCATAATTAAATAAGATCACTTTGTCTCAAAACAGAACCCCAAATATTCCATGTTCTTTGTCATCTAAGGCTCCTAACTTGAAATCTTCATATATGAATACACCCCTGGTATAAGTGCAGTGTAACAGCATGGTCTGGTACTTTGTATTTGATTGCTAATTAACTTGTTCCCTGAGGTCTGCTTGCTGTCTTTTATGAACAGACACTCATATACCTCAAAATGATGTTTGTAACCTTGCCTAAGAAATTTTTCCTGATTGGCTGATTGAAAGGCCTAAACCTGGGCAGAATGGGGTAGATATGGCCAAAGTTTACAAGCCTTGAGGACAGGAGGATCATTGGAGAGGAAAGGAAGCAGAGAGCTCTGATGTGTTAGGGTTGAGACTTGTGCATGGTCGGATCAGCCTGGATGGAGGAAAACTGCCCAGGTGAGAGAATAAGAAATTTAGGGAATTATGGATGAGAGGTAGCCCAGATAGAAATTATTACAGCAAATGGCATAGGATAGCAGTTTGGGAGGCAAAGATAGTTTAGGAGGTAATGTTCGCTATCCCTCAGGTGAGATAAGGCTATACTAAAATCTATCAGGAGTCTGTAACTTTTATTGATTGTGATAGCAGGTTAGATAGTACGGCCATAATAATTATAGGGCTAATAACAAACATTATTAAGCCATACCTCTAAATTAACCACAACAGTGCAGAAACTAGGAAAGTAAAAGAACGATTACAGAACATAGGATGGGAGAGCAATATAAAGAGAAAGAGCAGGGTACAAGTGGTCTGATGGAAAAAATGAGGTACAGTAATCTATTTAAGAAAGTGGAAAGAGCAAATATGGAAAGAGAGGGTGGTAAAATAACATTAAAGATATGTGAAAAACATATAAGGAATAATGCTATTATCTATATCAAAATACATATAATGCATGCATTTCAGTGTATACATATACATACGAAGTTAAATGAAAGTTCCTCATTTGGGTTGACAATGTTCCCTCAAAGAGTCAAAGGCCATTTAACAAACATTCCAATAGTAAACATGAGAAGCCCTGTTTGAGCTGTTGGTCAGAGTGGTCCAAGGGATCCCTAAAACATTGCAGTTTAGTGATATTAAACTTGTTTGCGTCTCAGAGGTGGAAAGTATGTCTCTATTGCTGAAGACATCTTACATATCAGACATAGGTCACAGAGGGCCTTAAACTAGAAGTGACAAGAAAACCTTCTCCTCAAGGGCTAGCTTTTGTGGTATCACAAGGTTTCATGCAAGCTTCCAAAAGAGGAAAGTAAGCAATAGTCCTACACAGCAATAACGACAATGCATGACAATAAAACCACCATGGCATGGCAACCCTAAGGAGTTATTATGTAATGTCTGCTTACCATGGTATACATCCCTGATGATGAAATACTACCCCAAAGCTGAGGACTAATGAAATTATTGAAATCATTGGGGGTCACATAAGGACGTACAATGACTACTTTATTAAACCAGCATAATTCCTGACTACATTCTAAATATTTTTCTTTATGCCCACGAACAAGTATAATTCTCAGCCTTGCAAGGCAACTTTGCTACAGACAGAACTCCACAACCAATCAAGTTACAGAGTTATGAAGCTAATGTATAGCTGAGATATCCACAATATAAATTTTACACATAATGTTACCGATAATTGTGGAAGATGAGGTGAAAAGAGTTTTTTCAATTTTTAATTTTATTATTTATTACAATGTATTTAATTTGTATCCCAGCTATAGCCCCCTCCCCCATCTCCTCCCAATCCCACCCCCCTTCTGCTCCTATGCCCCTCGCCTAGTCCACTGATAGGAGAGGTCCTCTTCCCTTTGTATCTGACTCTAGTCTATCAGGCCACATTAAGACTGGCTGCATTGTCTTCCTCTGTGGCCAGGCAAGGCTATACCTTCCAGTGGGAGGTACTCAGAGAGTCTGCCACTGAGTTCATGCCAGAGACAGCCCCTGCTCCCCTTACTAGGAACCCACTTGGAGACTGAATCTATGGACTACATCTGAGCAGAGGTTTTATGTTCTCTCCATGCATGGTTCTTTGTTGGGGTACCAGTCTCTGCAGGGTCCCCAAGGCCGAGTATTTTTTTTTGCTCTGTTGGTTTCCTTTTGTAGCTCCTGTACCCCCCAGTTCTTTATATCTCCCCCTTTTTTCATAAAATTTCATGCATTTTTCCCAAAGTTTGGCTATGAGTCTTAGTCTCTGCTTCGATAGATCGATCACTGAGCTATTAAAAATAAGGAAATCACAAAATTTGTAGGCAAATGGTGGGAACTACAAAAGATCATCTTGGGTGAGGTAACCCAGAAGCAGAAAGACACACATAATATACAATCACTTATAAGTGGTTACTAGACATATAATATAAGATAAACGTACTAAAATCTATACTCCTAAAGAAGTTAAACAGCAAGGAAGACCCTAGGGTAGATGCTCAATCCTCATTCAGAATGGCAAACATGATAGACATTGGAAGCAGGAGAAGACAGGGAACAGTACAGGAGCCTACCACAGACAGCCTTTGAAAGACTCTACTGATCGAGGTATCGAAGCAGAGGTGAAAAGATTTTAAGATTCAAAGGGCTAGAGAACTGGTGTTAGATTGTGTCTCCTAGGAATGACAGAAGCTTCTTCACCCAGAAGAAACCCATAAAATTTCACCAATATGACTGCACAAACATAAGCTGAAGAAGGACAATACCAATAGCATAGGATTACCTCTGTATCCTGGAGTGGTTGAATGCATCAGATGTCTAAGCTGTGTTATCTCAGATGTTGTAGCAGAATGGACTCAGAAACCATGGGCCAACTATTTTGGCTTGGTATTTGAAGTATAAAAATGGATTCACCCCTCCAGATAAGTGAGACACTCATTATTTCTGACTTTGGAGGGGTGGGTTAGACCCAAGGATGTGCTTTATGGCTACAGGGCAAACACAGTAAAGAGACACATCTCAAGCAATGTTCTGTTTTTCTGGTATTATGCAGCTGAGCTGGCAATGGGTCTTTTATTTCAAATGGTTCCTTTGGTCTTTTGCAGTTAAGAACACTTTCCTACACTTGAAGGAGTCTGGTAATTGGAATTCTGCCTCCTGTCTTTGGCAGATGCAGGTCTTACCCATAGTTCTATTTATTTCTCAGAGACTGTCCTTGGTGGTCTCTGCAAGTGGGGTGCTCTGAGCCTGAGAAGTAGATAGCAATCTCCCTGCAACCTTGGGAACCACACAGAAGACTGTGTAACTTTGAGTGAATTCCTGCATGCCTTGCCAGGTGGCACAGATGTGTTGCTACTGTGAAAAAAATTTGCTTGCACCCTTTGCTTTATAAGTGTTGTTTTCACGTTCAGTAAACTGAGACTTGATCAGGAATCTGTCTTGTCTCCATTCTTCGCGTCTCTGTCCCCCAATTTCCACTCCCTCTTTCAGGTGGACCCTGTTTGACTAGCCCATGGGAAGGGTCAGTTGGCGCCCGAACAGGGACCTTGAAAACGAGGGGCAAAGTGAGAAACGCTGTTTTTGTAGCTCCGGATGCCTAAGTAAAAAAAAAGTGCTTCATGATGACCACCTGTCGCACGGAGGAAGACAAGGTAGGCTGGCAGCACAATCACGGGGCAGAGCAGCAGCAGGGAGTTATTTATGAGGACTTTAAAGTCAATGCTAATAAAAGCGAGGAATTGGGAGAAACGCCCTTATCCCCTTTAGTTTGTAAATGAAGTTTGTCCTTGTTTCCCAGTTGAAGGTACCGTAAATCTGGAAACTTGGAAGAGGGCAGGGAAAAGATTGCAAGAATATTAAGCTACTAATGGTCCTGAGAAAGTACCTATTATAACTTTTTCTCTGTGGACTCTAATTAGAGACATGCTGGATCCTAGTCATAAGAGTGATAAAAAATTTGATCTCACAAGCTAAAGAGTTGCTTAAAGAAATTAGAGCTGCCAAACAGGCAGAAAAAAAAAAGTACTTCTAAGGTTATTTCAAATGTTCATAAAGGAGCTCAAACAGATTTGTGTAATTTGAGAGTAGAAAATAATTTAAGAGCTAGATAGTGAGGATGAAACGGAGTCAGAGGAAGAAACTGCCAAGTCTCATAAGTCAGACTGGTCTCCTGCGCCCTCTTCCCCTGTGGCTTTCCCTGCCACTGGACCGTTGCAGAAAGAAATTACTCTTCTCCCAGAAAAAGTCCAATTAAAAAGGAAACAAGTTCAGTTATTAAGGAAATTAGAGAAATTAAACTAAAAAAACAATAATAATAATAGTAATAATAAATAATAAATAACAATAATAAAATTGGATTGTTTGCACTGGTAAATTTTAAAGTCTGGTTTTGGCTTTTAAAATTATAAATGTGCTTTATGATTCACTCCTAAAGAGGACGCTTTGTTTTAATATTACAAAAACAGGTTTTAAAAAATGTTTAAAAAGTAGGTACTGCGGTTGTTTGTTGTCTTTGTCTCTGTTCTTTAGTTTTGTCTGCCGGGTGTCTGTTTTGGTTTCTGGTTTTTTGTTTGCTAGCGAGGTCTGGGAAACTTGGAGAGTTTCCAATCTGGTTGAGGGAATATGGAGGATGCTCCATTTCCCAGGGAAGAGGTCCATAAAGGCTCTATTTCTTTTGGAACCTGGAGAGAGGGTCGCTGGGACCCTATTCTGTGTGATAAGAGGGTTGTTGGAGCCCACTCTCCATCTGGAAGCTGTGGAGAGGGCCATGGGGGCTCTGCTCCTTCTGGTATCTATGTGTGTGGGGGAGAACCATGAGGGGGTCCACTCCTTCTGGAATTTGTGGTACTTGTGTCCAGTAGGGGCTGGTCAAGTCCTGGTATTTGAGTATTTTGGTTACTCCAAGGTGACTATGTTGGATTTCTATGTTCCTTAGCTATGTCTCTATGTGTGTATGTGTTTATTTGTGGACGATATTTTAAAATATGACTGACGACATTAATATTTTTAGACATGAGACAGTATGACTCAACACCTCTGAGTTTGGTCCTGGACCATCAGAGTAAAGTTCTATAAAACATTTTAAAATTTATCAAGTATTTTAAAATAATAACCATTGGGCAGTCTAACAAAAAACTTGAAACAGTTTCTCAACCCTTTGGGGAAGGTCAAAAGACTTTGGTATTTATTTTATTAATTTTACAAAGTAAAACTAAGCCATGCTGTTTGAGCCAATTAAACAAAACTGCAGTTATTATAATATATCATGTAAAAAAAACTATAAAATATGTTGTTCTTCATTTAAAAAGGCTGGATGTCATTGGCCAGCAGTGACACCTGAATGCCACCTGAGAGGGGGTGGGGAGAGGGAGAGACAGGGCAACACAGAAAAGGACACCAAGTCTACATGCTGATCAAAGTGTGGATTTAATGGGTGTCAGATTAACATTGAAGTAGGCAAAAAAGTACAAGCAGTTTCTCACGCAGGTGATTTTACTTAGCCAAAACATAAGAGGGCTCACTCAAGGTTACACAGAGCCTGCTGTCTGGTTACTATTGCACAGAGTTTCTCAGGGTCAGAGCAGTCCACTGTAGGACCACCAAGGTCAGTCTATGAGAGACTGAACTTTAGAAAAAAGCCAGAGCCAAGAGGCCAAATTCCACTACTCAGATGGCACTAACTCCAAATTTGCCATTAACTCCAAAAAGGCTGAGATTCTTCAATCTCAGCTAGAGATTCTTCAATGCAAAATGGTTGCTTATGCTCTTTTACAGGAGAAAAAGTACTACAGTTCCATGTTAACCCAGGTTTTTGCAGGGTTATATTCAGATCATTGTTAACCATTATATAAAATATATGCCTGGCTGCCAGTACCTAAATAAATGATTTAATGCTGTTTCTTTCTGGCCTATAGATTTGGTATGGTCAAAATAGTCCATTTTTGCTGAGGGCTGCAGGTTAAGTTTAGTTTTCTGTTTAACGCTAAATAAAATTTTTGTCCTTTAACTTTTTGCTGTTAAGTTTTAATACACTATAATAGGATTAATAAGATTTGCTAGCCCCTTTATAAATTATGTTTAATTAAAAGTTTTGCTTTAACTTTAGTTTAAAAAGAACAGATTTAAAGTTATGCTAAAGATTATAGTTGAATACAAGATTGAGTTTTACCTAGTCTCTTTGTTTAGGTTGTTTATTTTTTCTTAAGGTTAAATCTAAAATGGGTAACCATAAAGTTTGCTTATATAGATCTACCTAAAATTAGGTTCTAAATCATACATTTAAAAAAATATGCCAAAATTAGAGATTATAGCATCCTGTTTTATCCGATGCAGTTTAGAGCAGATGATAAAGCTAGACAAAGAGTAACTCAAATATACTGGCCTCAGACTTGTCGGAGATCTAATAAATATGACATTTTAACATATGTAAGCTTATTATGACAGAGTCCAACTTGTTGAAGCACAAAAAAAGCAAAAACAAATTACAAATTAATTCAGGTTTTAAAGGTACAACCTATAGTTTTTCCATTTTAAACAAAAGTTATTCCAATTGTTAATGTTTTAATGGTGTTTACTGATGGTTCATTATCTGGTATTGCTGCCTATGCTTATGAAAGAAAAACAGTTTCTTTTCAAGTGTCTAGCACATCTGCGCAAATAGCAGAGTTATCTACAGTATTGGCCATGTTTCAAAGTTTTAATAAGCAGTCTTTGAACATTTTTACAGATAGTGCATATGTAGCTCAGTCTTTGTCAAATTCAGACATCTTCTGCTGGAATTTTTATTTTTACGAATTCAAAATTTGATATAAGAAAGAAACTTTCCTTTTTTTATAGGACATTTGAGGGCTCACTCTAATTTGCCAGGACCCCTGTCTAAAGAAAATACATTGGCAGATAAGCCATCAAACTTTATTGTTCACAGTTAAAAAGAGCCCAGGATGCCCATAATATGCATCATCTTAATGGTCAAACCTTGAGACTTAAATATGAGTTGACTAAGGAACAGGCCCGTAGTATAGTCAAGTCTTGCAGTACTTGTCCTCAATTTCAGTCTGTTCCTCATTTGGGAATCAATCCTAAAGGATTGTTTCCAAATCAAATTTGGCAAATGGATATTACTCATATTCCTAAATTTGGAAAATTAAAATATGTACATGTTTGCATTGATACCTATTCTGGATTTATTTTTGCCATTCCTCAACCAGGAAAAGCTAAAAAAAAGTTATTGCTCATTGTCTACAGGCTTTTAATGTTCTGGGTGTTCCTAAGCAGTTTAAAACTGACAATGGAACAGGATATACTAGCAAATCTTTTAAAAGATTTTGTCAACAATTTCAAGTTTCTCATATAACTGGAATACATTGCAATCCTCAAGGACAAGGAATAGTAGAAATGTGCCCACTGAACAATTAAGATTTATTTGCTAAAAACAAAGAAGGGGGAGCTACTCCCCTGGACACCTAAGAATCATCTTAATCATGTTCTTTTCATTCTTAATTTTTAAATTTGAATGATCATGGTAAATCTGCAGCAGATAGATTTTGGCATACAGAAACTAAAAAAAAAAAAAACTTTTGCTAAAGTAAAATGGAGGGATCCTTTAACAAATCAATGGCATGGACCCAACCCTGTTTTTATATGGGTATGAGGAGCTGTCTATGTTTTTTCACAAGAAAATGATGCAGCTCGATGTCTACCGCAATGCCTGGTGTGACAAATGTATGAGGAATTTTCTCCTGACAATGATAATGATGTCAATGAAGACCCCTCCAGTCAAGATGACTGCTTATTGGATGTACATTCATGATCTACCTTTACTACATCCAGTTTCCTGGGATGATCCAGAAATCCTTATTTATGTCAAAAACACTTGGCTGCTGGGTTTTCCTGCTTTTGAAGGAACACAAGTAAAACAGACTCTTAACTTTTCAGGAATAGGAAGAGATCATCCTCTTTGCTTTACCAGAGAGAGTATTCATCAGGACTGCTTACCAGTCTCCCCTGTCCAGGTCATAGGTCAGAATGCCTACCACTCTAAAGTTGGGGTGGCAGTTCAAGCCTCCCTTTGCAACCAGGCAAAGTGAAACATTGGAGGGATATTATTGTCCCTTCCTACGGGAGTTAAGAATGATAGTCTTACATCTCCAATGAGTTACCCACCCTGTGAGAAAGGGGATCAATGCACTTATCCTCGACCAATGGTTCCTTGGACAAGATGCATTGGAAAAATGCCCACTATCTACTCCTTGCATTTACAGTAGTGGACTGGTTTATCATTAAGGGTATAAAGAAATTGGCTTCTGATAAAGGCAGTCAAAATTCTTTTGTTTTAGAAAAAGCTGTTAGCACTGGACTTTGGAGGACTTCAAATAAAAATTGGCAAACCTCTGTATGGAAATTGGGAGCTACCTTGGGATATATAGGCATTCTCTCTGGGAATGCAAGTATCTTTCCTAAATTAATCAAGTACACTTTTGTTTTGACATGTGTTAATCCTCCTTATTTACTGCTAATTGGAAACATTGTAGTAAGACATTTTAAGAACAATGATACCTATTCGATTAAATGTGTATATTACAATCTTACTAATTGTGTTAGTGCTGATAATAATGCTGTTTCAGTATTAGTTGTTAAGCAACCTACTTTTGTTACGATTCCTGTTAAGATTTCTGATTCTTGGTATGATAAAACAAAATTTAACTGGACTCAGGTTCAGAATCACCTTGCTGGTATTTGGTCTAACAAAAACTTCTCATTGGACATGTTAATGATGAGAAATAAGATCCATGACATAGAATCTGCCAAGGAACCTAGGTTGAAATTGGGCAGTACAGCCTGGGATATATTTACTCACCTCAGGAGGCGCTTTCCATCCTTTGACTCTGTGCTTAAGTGGGGACTAACACTGTGGGCATGGCGGGTATCTGTTTGTTGGCCTGTGCCTGCCTTCCTTGTGTGTTACAGTTCCTTCTTCAACAACTTCAACACATGCAAGTGCAGTTGCATGAATTTAAATTAAAGATCTCTAACAACCCCGTTTGATATGGAGGTAAGTCAATGATGGGAAAGTGTGAATTTTTTTTTCCAACCTCTGACAGAGGCTCGTAAAAATCGCATCCATGACCTTAATGACGGGACACCAACCTAAGGCAGGCTCTCCAAAAAACAAAGAAGGGGGAACTGAAGGAGTCTGGTAATTGGTTCTGCCTCCTGTCCTTGGCAGATGCAGGTCTTACCCATAGTTCTATTTATTTCTCAGAGACTGTCCTTGGTGGTCTCTGCAGGCGGGGTGCTCTGAGCCTGAGAAGTAGATAGCAAGCTCCCTGCAATCTTGGGAACCACACAGCAGACTGTGTAACCTTGAGTGAATTTCTGCATGCCTTGCCAGGTGGCACAGATGTGCTGCTACTGTGAAAAAAAATTTGCTTGCACCCTTAGCTTTATAAGTGTTGTTTTCACGTTCAGTAAACTGAGACTTGATCAGGAATCTGTCTTGTCTCCATTCTTCGCGTCTCTGTCCCCCAATTTCCACTCCCTCTTTCAGGTGGACCCTGTTTGACTAGCCCATGGGACGGGTCATACACTGAAGCTCCTATCCTTGGCGACTAGCTACTAATTTGGTTTGAGTATTGGCAGTCAGGACACTACGCATTTAGGCTTTTGCATTGGGGCTTGTTTCTTGAAGTTGAAGAAAAATTGATTCAACTTATTAGTGGGCTTAGGTGCTGGAGTTGTAGACTCTGCAATAATGAAGCTTTGAATTCCTGGTGCCCAATTCTTGGCTGGATAAAGTGCTGAGGGTGATGGTACAGGTATTGCACTTTAACTAGTTTCAAGTGGAAAGTGGAAAGACACCACACCAGCTAGAGTAGAAAGTCTCCTAGTCAGGTTGTTCACAGGGAAAATGCAGTTTTCATATCTTAGCTAGAAACAGGCATGATCACATGGGGCGATGGTGACAGAAATAAAGACATGAAGTTGCTACTGATTCCAAGAACAGGAAGGTAAATTGATAGAGCCATGTGGACTTCCAGTAGCTTCTTTTTTGCATAAATTTATTTTTTATTTTTTACAATTAGTTCATTTTATATCATGATTGTAGCCCCCTCTCTCTTCCCTCCAGGTCCTACAACCCTCCCTCTCCCCCCATCCCCTTCCTTCCCCATGTCCACTGAAAGGAGAGGTCCTCCTGCCCTGCCATCTTGACCCTAGCTTATCAAGTCTCATCAGGTTCAAAAACTGGCTTTAAGTCTAGAAGATTTCAGAGTTTTCTAGTCTAAGTGACATCAGGAATCTATTACAGTGATGGAAGCCACTGATGACATACATCTTACTGTTTTACCACAACAGTCTTTCCTGGTTTAGAGCTGATCCTATTTTGGGGTGTGGAGTGGTAGATACAAAGTGTTCTGTTCCCTTCTTTATGTGGCTATGCTATTTCCTTGTTTCAGGGGCTTCTAGCCACTTCCTTGATGTCTTCTAGCACTCTTTTCTTGTAGGTCTGTGCCTCTATGGGAAAGCATAGTTTTGCCAAATGAGACTGGTCCTTATGATCTTACAGTTTACTCATTTGATTATTTTTACCCCTCAAAATATGAGTTGTTTGATGTTTTGAATAAAGTTGGGTGCTGCATGAGATTTTAGTCTACCTCAGCTTTAAGCTTCATTCTCCCAGGTTCTCCCTGCCAACTGAAGTGATAAACAGCACATCATTTCTCAGTCTGTCTGTCTGCCTGTCTTTCTATATAAAATCTGTCTTCTATCTACTGTTTACTATCATCATTTATTCATTTATCTATCTATCTATCTATCTATCTATCTATCTATCTATCTATCTATCTACTTAAATGTAGGTTTCACATATGAGAAAATATGTGGTATATATTTTTCTGAGTCTGGCGTGTTTTGCTTAACATCATAATTTCTAGGTCTATTAATTAACCTGCAGATGTCACGGTTTCATTTTTCATTATGGGTCAATAAAATTCCATTGTAGATTCATACATCATATGCCTCATCCATTCATCGTTTAGACATCTAAGCAATTATGTTTCTTAGCTATGGTGAATATGGTATCAATAAACACAGGTGTACCCATTTGTCTGTGGTATCCTCCCAGGAATAATACAGCTAGGCAATGTAGTAGTTTTATTTTTAGTCTTCTGAGATATCTTTATACAGATATGAATAGTATTATAGAAGTTTAAATATACTCCATAGATTTTTTTCTTTATATTTGATTTATAACTGCACCAGCATTTTTTCTTATTTGTTTTCTTGCTGAAAGTAATTATGGATAGAATTAGATGGAATCTGAAAGAAATTTTAATTTATATTTTATTTGTAGTTGATGGTGTAGAGTATCAAACTTTTCCAAGTAGTGATCATACATTTCTCTTAAGGTCTGTCTATTCTGTTCCTCAGCCCATTCATTGCTTTGGCTCTCTGGAGTGTTCTAGTGTCTAATCTTTGTAGTATTTTTCAATATCTAGATACTAATCTCCCATCTGATGTCCTATTGACAAAGACTTTCTTGCCATTCTGTAGGCAGTCTCTTCACTTTGGTGACTGATTTTTTTGCTGGTCAGGTGCTACTTAGCTTTATGTAATCCTTTTTGTCAACTCTTGGTTAAGTATAATCTAGATATTTTTAAAAGGTATTGGCAGGGAGGAGATGAGAGTGTGAGGATGGGGTTGGGAGGGAACGAGGGAGGGGGCTATAGCTGGGATACAAATTTAATAAACTGTAACATAAAAATTTAAAAAAAAATTAAAAGTATCAAGAAGGGATATTTCCTTGATTTCTTTCTCTGTGAATTTGTTGTTCATATATGGAAAAACTACTGATCTTCATGTATTAATTTCATATAATGCTACTTTGTTGAAAGTATTTAACAGGTCAAAGAATTTTCTGGTTGAGTCTTTGGTGTCTTTAAGGACAGAATATTACATGCAGAGAGGAAAAATTAGGCCCATTGGCATCCTTTTTTGTTCTTTTATCTTACTGATCTAACTTCAAGTAAAATATTGAATATTGAAGTTGAGAGAGTCTATAGAGTTGCTCATTCTAGATTTCATAGGAAATACTCCAAGTTTTTGCCCTTTAGTGTAATGTTGACTATAGGTTTGTGACAAGTGGCATTTATTGTGTTGAGGTATATTATATCCATTTCTAATAACATCAGAGATTTTATCATAAACAATTGTTTAAATTTAGCCCAGGCTTTCTAATCCATTAAGATAGTCACATAACTTTGTTCTCCAGTTCATGTATGTGTTATTGTATGGTTATTGATTATCATGTTTTGAACCATTCTTGTATACTTGAAGTTAAACCAACTTTGTAATGTAGTATCACATTGAAGAATTGTACTGAATTTTTTGTATTTATTTTATCATGGAAATACAGATTTACTTTTAAGGAGATATATGAATTCCTTTCTGACCAAAGACCTTTTGTTACCTCAGTAGGAGAATTATATATTCCAATTAAAGATATCCAAACATTATTTATATTACATATTTAATAATAAACATTTAGCATCATATTTCTAAGGCCTTAGTTCTATTTTGTACTTGATTACTTTTCTTTTGTGCATATTTTTTTTTTTACCTCCAGCATACTTTGTAAAATATTGATTGACCTCTTTTTAATGTTAACATCAGAGGAGACCTCTCCCTGTGGATCCATTTTCTCCATCACAGAGGAACAAAGAATTTCTTTTGAGACTCAAAAGAGAAAATCTTACGGAGTGGCATCAATACGTATATAGGTACTGATTTGAATGCTCACAGAACAACAGCAACAGCCTAGTAATGTCAGAGCTGAAGTGTGTTCAATTTAGCACTGGGTAAACTGCCCTGGGAAGATCCAGGAAAACCAGAGACATGCTCAATTAAAATTTCAATAATAATCTAGATTAGTAATTTCAAAACAAATTGTTTCGATAACCAGATATCCCAAGGCAGTGAATGTAAGTAAAACAAGCTGTCCATAAACTTTTCTTCTTTCTTCTTACAGAAATATAAGTACAGAATATAACATAGCAGTTGGTACACAATGAAATATATGAAGCATCTACCAGAGGACTGTCCCGTGATACCTCTGTAGCAGGAAAACTGAAAATCATATTTCCCTATGGGGAAAATTTGCTACATTTCCATTTTTCAAACAAAGCAAACAGAAACAACCTATGTTTTTACGTCCGATAGTAGTTACAAGGAATATAATCTTACAAACTAGTGGCACATTTGAAATAAATAGAATGGTCATTCTGTTGTGTAGAATGAGGAAAATCACTATGGTTTATTTCTGATCAGCATCTAGCATACTTATGAAAAACACAGAGCATTGCTAGTTGAGGCAAGTTGATTTCTTCTGTGATGCCTTCTTTGACTGCCATTGTTCATGTTTACTTTCCTTTGGCATGCTTACCCAATTTGTTTGCTTCCAGTTAATTTGATATGGTTTACCTCATAATTTTGAGGGTATTACTGACGTGCTAAACTGTACATATTTAAACATTCTAATTTGATACTTTAAAGATTTACTTAATCTCTCTCTGTGTGTGTTCATATGCATTCCTAAAGTGTTGTGTGTTTATATGTGCACTCTCTAGGTGTAGGTGCCCAGAGAAGGTGTTAAATAAAATTGTTAATTCAGTATAAAATACTGCATAATTTCCCATTTGCTTTTTCCATGACCTTGTATTATTTTAAGCATTATTGAGTTTCCCTGTACCTAGAGATTTTTCAGGTGTCATTTTGTTGTTGACTTCAAACATATTTTTATTATAGTCAGAGAAAATATTGTATATCATTTAATTCATTTTAATTGTTTACATTTATTTTAAGGATGAGAATGTGGTCAGTATTGTAAATTATTTTATATGTACTTAAGGAGAATATGTGTATTGATTTTAACTGCTGAATTCTATGAGTATCTATAGGAATTAGAAAAGTATCTTTGAGGTTAATTTGTCAAAGATTTAAACAAATCTTTAAATCTTATATTTAAATCTTATATTTTAATAAGCATTCTGTTAATATACAAAGCAAAGAAATTTTCACACATATATGGCATTAAACTTTGTTCTTATTAATAAATATTTCCTTTTGTCATTTATTTCAAGTATTGACCCTTTAATTTAGTATTCTGGAAATTTTCTTTTCTCGTAACAACTGTACTTTTGGACTCATATTTCAAATCTCTTTTAAAGTACATAAACATTTAGTATTTCTTTAGATTTTAATATACTTCCAAACCTCATATAATGTTAACAGACAATGATGCCATTGGGAGGTAGGGTCTTTCAGTGGTGTTTAGAGGGTTTCTTCCTGAGGATATAAAGTGGTTAGTTGTAGAGGGGGTGGCTTCTGGGAAAGAGAACTCGGCTTGTACAAACTTCTCTTATGCCCATAATTTCTCTTCCATGTGCTCTCTGAATGAATGATGTCATCTATTATGTTATGATGCATCCAATAGCCTTCAATGGCTTTACCATCATGGTATGGATAATAAAGCCTTGACTACACAGCCTGTGATATTTGGGGGTTAGCTAATATTGTTTATATTAAGCTTTTAATGGAGCTGTAATAATTCACATAAAGAAATACCATAAATGGTATCATCTTGAAATGCTATAGTAAACAATCATAATCAAATTATTGATACTGATACAACCAAGACTGACAGTGATCCAGTCATCAGAAAGTTCCTTTCTATAAATACATCCACTTCCTTCCCTCCTGCTCACACTTATTTTTAAGCTTTAATCCATCTTTTTCACAGATTTTGGTCATTTCAATAATTCATATAACATGTACGAAGTAAGTAACTCTTAATTATTGGGTTTTATATTCCTCGCATTTACTGGAAATTTGTGCAAGTTTTTCTACATACACAGTTTATATTTATTGGTAAATGTTGCATAGTGAGGAAATATTTTTTATAATTTGTCTGTTCAAGATGCTGTGCTAAATCTAGTCTTGGGCAATTTTCAATAAAGCTGACATGGCCACAGGTCCTTTTGTGTCTTTTTTTTTTTTTTGATAAGTGTTTAGGAGTTCATATGATGTGATGTGTAGCAGTGCATATGATGATATATTTACCTATAGTAGTCAGGTAAATATTTTATGAACAAATTGTCCAGAGCTGCGCGATATTTGCAAGTGTAAATACCCATGCGTGCGCATCTAGAGACTAGATGACAATGCTGGGTTTCTTCCTCTCTCAATCTCCACCTTAGTTTTGAAATAAGAACTGTCTTAGTTTTTGAACCTGAGCTCACTAGGTGCCAATTTAACTGGCCAGTGAACCTCAAGGATTTTCCTGCTTCTTGTTTTCCATTCTGGAATTACAGGTGGCTCTATCATGGCCAGGATCTTACATGGGTATCAGGAATCTAAATTCATATACTCCTGCTTACTCTGTATTACATTACCCATTGAGCCATCACCCTAACCCTGGGCAAATTTCCAAAGATTCTTGGAGAATTTAAGCTGTTGCCTAACTTCACTCCCACTTTTCCACTCCTGTGATAAGACACTATGACCATGGCAACTTATAGAAGGGAGAGTATTTGGAGCTAATGGTTTCAGGTGGTTAGAGTCCATTATCATGGTAGAGGAGCAGGCAAGCAGACTGACTGGATGACAGACATGACACTGGACCACGTAATTTGTGACCTTAATCTTGAGACATAAGCATGAGGGAGAGACACTAGAAGTGACATGGACTTTGAAATCTGCCCCAGTGACACAGATCTTTTGATAGGGCCACACCTCCTCATCCTTGTTGATCATTTTCTTCAATTGGGAATCACATATATAGATATATGAGGTTTTTTGTTTGTTTTCTGTTTTTTTGGTTTTTAAACAGGGGCTCAGAGCATACTAACTCCAAACAGCATAGTTCCTTATTGTTATTTAAAGGTTATTTTGTGTGCTTTGAGGACAGTGATCCACCAGAGGAATCTTTCTCAGATTAGGTTCTTGATTCTTTTCTTACATTATCTTCTTGGAGTTTATATTTCTTAGAAACACTTGTTTCTAAGATCACTTAGAGTAATATTTGCAATATTTCTTTTGTATACTAATGTCTAGTTGTTCTAGTCTCATTTGTTGTAATTGTATTTTATGATTTTATTGATTTTCTTCCTTTATCAATGATAAAATGACTATACTTATGCTAATCTAGTCTGAAATCATCTAGTCTCTTCCATTGACCTAAGTATCTATTAATATTTTCCAAATACAGTGTTTTGATGACTATGTCTTTGCTGGTAGTCTTGAGTTCCCAGAGTATTTGTCCTCTAATATTGTTGTTCTTCAAAATTATGTAGGCTATTCTTGATTTTCTTAGTCTTTTCTACAAATACTAGTAGTCTTTGCTATTGACAAAATAAATTAGTATTTTGATTGAGATCACATTAAAATATAGTTCACATTGGGAAAATTGTCATGCTGACAATCTTGTTTCTTCTTATTAATGAATCCGTCATATTTTCCATGTATTTTCTCTTGATATATTAGGGTTTTATAGTCTTCATTTGTTCTCACATATGTTTTATTAGATTTACACATAGACATTTTATTTTTGACAGGTAAATTAAATTGTATGTAAATAGTATTTATAATGTAAAACTCTACTAATTAATTACTGTTATATAGGAAAACAATAGACATCCATGTAATAACCCTGTCTTTTTGGCAACCTCACTATAATTAATTGTTTATTAGTTCGAGGAATTAATTTATTGTCAGTTTTTTTTTTTTTTGCTTCTTTTTCTCATTATTTTTATGATAATCTCTCTAGGGTAAAGAATGACAGTTTTATTGCGTTCTCTGTTAGGATGGTTTTTGTTTGCTTTCACGTCTTCCTAAATTATCCAAGATTTCTGATAGCCAGCTGGGGAGTTGAGATAACTGTGTGCATCCTTATCTCTGTTGTGATGTTAGTAAGACTGCTTCCACTGCAGTCTGAAGTCAACTAGGTGTCTTCAGTATCATTTTACCTATTAAGTTGAAAATGTCCTCATTCATTATATGACTGTGATTACATAAGATCTGGATACTGCCTTTGGTAATTCTTTGTGTACCTCAATATCCTTCGCCTCCTTCATTTTTATTGGCTTTGACCTACCTCACTCAAGCCAAGAAAGGAAGCACCTCATTGTTGCATGGACACAGCTGGGGAAGAGGATTGCTTACTTATGCTCTTTTGACACCTAATGGGAAACTTCCTCACAGCATTAATCTGGATGACAGTAGGAACTCCAACTCCCCACTGCAGGCGCTTCTGTTATGGCTCCTCTTATAAGCAGCTTCTGTGAAGATTATTTGCTACCGCTTAGAACAGTGCACTCCTTTGGGCTTTCTAAAACCACCATGCAGTTGTGTGGACTTGGATCTGTTATTACTTCCTTGCTAGGATGTAAGTCCAGATTCTGCTTAGGTCGTTCATGAATATATGGAGTTCATGATTATATGACTACATTTTCTCAGTGTCTCTCTTTCTGTTTACTGTGTATGTTTCAGAAAGAACAGTTATTGTGTAAGTGTTTTCTGTTTTTGCTTGTCTGCTTCTTCATTGGTCCTATCACCAGTTAGTTCCTCTTCCCATAACCCATGTGTGATATGTATGTGACTGTGTGTGTGTGTGTCTGTGTGCAAGCATCTTAATATTTTATATCCAATGTTTATTGGATATAAACACTGTTTCCTAAATTTGGCTTGTTATGTGTATGAGTGCAGGCACACATGCTAAACATGAAAGACCGGTTCCACATATTTTTAGCCAAACTCGAAGCAAGCATTAATTAAGTACTGGCCAGGATGATGGATTCTGGCTAGGTCCATTCCGGGATTCCCAGAAAATGGCAGCAAGTCAAATTTTGCAGACGCTTATAAAGGCAAACCCCTAAGACCGCTGTGTATCTCATCAGGTCGAACCAGGGGCAGGCATATATCCCGAGGTACTTCCTGCCTGCAGACCTGCAGTGTAAACATCATCAGAGAGAAGCATACATCCTGACATAGTTCTTGCTCATGTACCTTCTGCCTACGGGTGATCGAGCACATCCGGTGAAGCTGAGTTAGACAAGCTTGTTTAGGGCAGCGAAAACACTTGGTTTGTTATCTCGCATAAACAATAGCCTTTCAGGAAATACCTGTCCTTGAGCAAGGAGCTTACAGACTAAAGGCAGTTTTGCTTCGTGGATCTCTTAGGCACAGTCATTAAAATTTAGAACGTAACTTTGGCTCTTGCACTGTGAGTGGAGACCAGAGGATAATCTCAGGTGTTATTCCTCGGGCGCTGCCCACCCTGCCCCACCTCCAGCGTGCCTGCCTGGAGATCACTGAGTAGTTAGGGTACCAGCCAGAGAACCCCAGGGGCATCTGCCTATTGCTGCTGCCTTGGAGCAGAGATTGCAAATGAACAAATTCGGCCTATATTTAAATTTAATTTCAAGTGGAAAGATAAATCTGATTCTCCATATCATAAGTTTACAAGCAATATAAATCCTATCTTATTTTTCACAGAAATAGTCTCTGGCAAACGTGCTGTTTCTGTGGGTTGCTAGCTGTTGCAGCTCCAAGTTATTTATGTTATATGCAGGACAAAGGAAAACCCTGGAATTCAGCACCGTACTATTTTTTCAGTCATTAATTCCCCAGCCAGTCTGCCTCCCCTTTCTACCTCTCACCTCCTCTTGTATGTATTTCACTTGGAATATGGATCGATTTTCATTGCCCTTAGCAAAAGAAATGGGGAAAAGTATTTCACCACCTTCCTGAAAGTAAAAACACAGTCATTTATTTTTTTAAAACTATGTTTACATAATGTGTTTTTATCAACAAAATACTATCCATAATATTCACATCATTGTTTCAGTGCAGACATGATACATTACAGCAACTTTTCTGTGTACTGGCGTTTTATGTTCTTACATTCCTTCTTGAGCTTTGTTCTGGAGCATGACTGAGTTACCTGGAAATTTGTTTGAGACATTTAGATCCTGCTCCTGAGATTTATGAGGTAGAACCTGAACTGGGATCATTCTGTGACTAATCCTTTTCTCCCTGCTACCAGGACAAGATCTTTCCAAGTACTTTACCCAATGTCTTATGAATTAGAGGTTTTCCATTCTGGCTGAGGAGCCTGTCTGTTCTTGTTCCTGTGTGCTCTGAGTAGTATTCCCTCTAATCCTTGTGGGTAGCTCCTTCCTGGTTTGGGGTCATTGCCTTATATATACATGGCTCCGTACTTTTCTGAATTCTCCAATGGAGTTGCTGTAGTCCTCTGGGTTTCTCATTCTGTGTAGCCCTTTCATAGCCAGGACTGTGTCCTGTGGATTCTCACTTCTTTGGTCTTTTTGGTTCCCAGATCCACTTCTTCATTTCTGTGAATCATGTTGATCTCCATCTGGAATCCCCCTGTTTGAGTCAGGCCTTGACAGGCAAAAGATACAATTCTAAGTCTGACAACTTCCTGCTCTTCATAATTATGGTGTCCGTCATTTTTTTTTTTTGGGGGGGGGGGTTAAATAGGAAATGTCTAAATATTTTGAAGTATATTTTAGAACTCAGTTTTTTAAACTCAATTAGAGATGTGAAAACCAGCACAGCCCTTTAATGAATGATTTTGAACAAATGCACACTTGATTGTTAAATCTATAAAAGATAATCAGTGTTTCCTTTCCTTCATAATATACCATGGAACATCAAGAATTCGGTGGAGAGGATAGTCGAGGATGGAGATCCCAGATGGCAGTGATAATCATGCAGGGCATCTGAACTGAGGACTAAATTAGCAATGACTGTTATTGCACATTTGACTTTTGTTTATAGAGTGTCACACAGATTGACATTTCTTGTGGTACTGCTTTGTTGTTTTCTTTGAAAAAGGGGTTCAAACTAGCCTTGAATGCACGATGTTTCTGAGGCTAGCTTTCAACACATGATCCTCTTGCCTCTGCCTCCCTATCTCCTTCTGTGTTTGTTCCATACGTGGAATTGGTAGTGTCTGGTAGGTATGACTTTGTCTACTAAGGAAGGGATCCGTGGCTAGTGGTTACTAGGGGGCATTCAGTGGAGCCGAATTTGGTGATGAGGGGACATGAAAACATGCAGAGGAGATAATGGTTCCCTAAAGAAGTGACACTGTGGAAAGTAGCTATCCCTAACGGACATACAGGGTACCGCTGTGTAGAAACACTAAACATTTGTTCAAATGATGTTATATACCACGATTTAGGAATTTGTTCTAATTCTATATGGTATGAATTTGAGAATGACGAGAGCCTGATCTTGACTGGTGAACACAGAAAACATCATGTATCCTGGTGAAAAGGACAATGATTATTTAGTCAACTTATACTTGATTGGTCATTATGAATTCAGGAAGACAAAACTATTCTTTCCAGGTGAGCTTCAGGAAAAAGTTATCTCATGATTGACAAGTAGTTTGATAAAAATTATTATCTAACAGAAAGTCTGACCACATGAACTTTTGTGAGTAATTGGACCACATTGAACTTTTTGTAACTTAAATGGAAAGAATTTTTTTTCTTTTCTTTTTCTTCTTTTTTTTTTAAATCTCAATAATATTGAACCATGGGATCTTCTGCTTGTTTCTCTGAGTTGAAGTCAAAGGTCTTTCCTCTTCAACTAATGCAGAAAAGCACAACTTAGCCAAAGGGTAATTATCTCAAGTACAATAACTGTATCTCAGCAAGAGCCTCTAAGGAGAAACTATTCGAGCAGATTATTTGTAAAAGCACATTTCTAAATGTAAATTAGGGCAGAATAAATGCATCAGTAGTGAAAGATAGCAGTGATTTTATTGTTATTTATATTTCTTTTTATTGTTCACATATCTCTTTGGGCATACATAGAAATTTAAGCATACTATTAGTTGTTGATATAATTCTGAAGCATAATATGAACCAATAAAATCAACAGTGACAAAATAATAGAACTGAAACATCTATCCAGTAGTTAGAACCACTTAGTTTTGCAAAGAAACTAAGTTCAATTCCCAGTGCCCATAGTGGGTAATTAACAACTGTGTATATCTCCACCTGTGTGGGATGTGACACCCTCATCTGGCCTCAAGAGTACTTGCACATACATACACTTACCCCTCCACACACACAGAGTCACACAGTCAAAAAGACAATAAACCTCTAAATAAAAGTCACCTCAATATTAACAATGTAAAAGCAACTTGAAAGTATATTGTTTAGGAATAATATTTGAGAAAAATATTTAGTATAACTACTTCAAAGGATATTGATCATTAACAACCATGTTTCATTTTTTAAAACTTAGTTGTGATGAGGATATTAAAATAGTACATTAAAAGGTTACATGGTAAAATTTCCAGAAACATACTTTGATTACACCAACTTAATGTACCCACACTTCTAATACACACATTCTCGGCTATTATTAGTCATGACCCTTCATTCGTGTCAGTGTTTCTGCTTCCCAATATGTTAGAACATGCATTCTTATATTTCTGATTCTGGCTTATATCACTTAGCATTATAATCCCTAGTTATATCCACTGTGTGATAAATTAAAAGACTTCATTTATTGCCTGCATAATAAACCAAAATATGTGTCTATATGTATATTTATGCATACATATTGATACATCACATTTTCTTTACCTAGTTATCCATTATTGGCATCTGGCCAATAAATGCACTTATAGAGTTCTCCATATTATATATTATATGTTAGCTATAATATATAACACTATTGAAAGAAAAGATATTTTTCTGTGCTTAGTCTCCTATGAGCACTGCTGTGAAGTGCTGTGTGAGTATCTTTAATATGCTGATTTAATTTTTTCTATTTGTTCTCAGAAGTGGAATAACAAAAATACAATCACTTGAGTTAGAATGACTATTACTGAAACAAAGAAACAAATAAACAGGACCTTCCAAACAAAAAAGTAACAAACATGAGCAAGAAAATAGAGAAAGAAATTTATATATTGATAGGGAACCTAAGGTAGTACTACCCTTATGGAAAACAGTATGAAAACTGTTCCCCAGGATAGTGAAAAGAAAAGGCTATTTAAATTTTGAACAGATGTCACAAAATTTGGGTTGTAAGTATCAAGTCTAAATATGATCTTGTCTCTCTAATATATTTTAAAGCAGTTTTTAATTTTTTATTTCTATTTCAACCTAAGAACAGTCTTTTTTAAAATCTCATTTTAGATATACATAAAGAGGTTCAGGAAAATGAAAATACCTGTTCCAATTATATGGTTATGAAACAAACATCTCTAACTATATTTTAATTTTGTTCAAAGGTCATTTTGCCTTTACATTCCTATAGTTAATTCAAATGATCAGGGTACTTTCTGTGGTAATAATATTTTGAAAATTTTTCTCTTACATTGACATATAAATTTGTACTCTTTTGTGGCTATAATATTATATTATCCAATATATGTGTTGAAAATCTAATGATCAAATCAGTGTAATTAACACCCCACCTCCAAAAATGCTTACAGGGTAATTAGTACCCCCAGCTCCACAAATACTTAGATTTTTATTGGCTTAGAACACTCAAGCTACTCTACTTCAGTTATTTTCAGATGTATAATTAACTGCTTTAGCCTAGTGTTTCACTGTTGTGCCATAAACACTAGGCCTATTTCCCAGCCTCTCTGCATGGTAACCTGTGTCTGTCCCATCCTCATTCCACCTCTCCAATCTCTTCTCAGCCTTGTGCCAATTGTTCCACTCCCTACTTCTATCAAGTCATATTTATTTCTATTATAAGTGATTGAGAAGTGATTGATGTAGCATTTGTCTTTCTGTGCACAATCCACAGTACTGATGTGGAATTCCCTGAGATGTCTGCTGTTTGAGGAACAACGTTTTTAATAAGAAAGAAATATTATATTAAAAAATCTATTTTCAGCAAAAGGACAAAAAAAGTAAGTCTGTAAAAGCATTCTGAAAATAATGCATATATTTGCAATAGAATATTTTTCTCGAATAAATGGAGATTAAATGCTGTTATTTATATTAACATCCTTAGAACTGAAGAAGTTCCATTAAGTTTCATTAGATAGCTGGCCTAAAGAACTGATAGATTTTCCAGGTTACTTGCTTTCTGGCCACACAGATTTGGGGTTGCGTGCTCAGCTAAGTATAGCCAGTCTTTCTTTTTCTCTAAGACAGTAATTCTGTGAGTAATGACAGCTTTGGGGTCGAATAACCCTTTCATAAGGGTCATATATCAGATATCCTGCATATCAGATATTTATATTATGATTCATAACAGTAGAAAACTTAGAGTTATGATGAAGCAATGGAATGATTTTATGGTTGGGGGTCATCACAACCTGAGGAACTGTATTAAAGGGTCACAGTGTTAGAAAGGTTGAGATCCATTGCTCAAGAATGTTTAGAGTATAGATCAAGGATGGGTTTCTTTTTTATTTATTTTGGAGAATTTCGTACATGATTACTACATCTATGTCAGTCTTGTCCCTCCCTTCATCTACCTAATCCTTCTATATATCCCCTTCCCAAATCATGATTTCTTCTTTAATGTTTCATTATATGTGTCCATTCATTTATAACCTATCGTGGCTGTTACCTTTGTTCATATGTATTATGTCCAGGGATGACCATACAGGATTAGATAACTATGTGGAACATTGTCTTGGGACAAAGAATTCTCCCTCTCCCAGCAGTCACTGGCTACCTGTAGCTCTTTATCTGGATTGGACAATCAAGTACTTCTCCTATCCCTATCCTATCTGAAGACCATTATGTGAGTCCTGGTCTCTTGTCGAGAGGCCACAGATGCATCTTCTCTGTCATGTTTAGGTTGACTCGGCTCTTCACTGTTCCTTGAAAACTGAGCTAGGCGATTGTTAAGGCAGTTCTTCTGGTTGGCAGAAACTAAATCAGGTCAGGAAGAGAAGATCAAGAGAGCACGCAAAGAAACGGAGACATAAGACTAAAAGGGGTAATTCTGACGAGAAAAGTGGAGGCCTATAACCTGCAATATTACTTCTACCTTAAAAGTAATCAGTTTTGCTGACACCGCAGTCAAATCTCACATATCATCTAAAATTTCACATTACTCTATAAAATTTTGAAAAGACCCAATTAAACTTCGTTCAAATCTCAAGGGTTTTTTTTCATGGCAGGTTCTGCACCGATTCTCATTTTCATAAGTAAGGATGTGCAATACCTCCATCTTATTGTACTCAGCTAATACATTTTCTCGAGATTTCCTAGCGAGCTGCCATGGTGAACAAGTCTTTGCTGAGTTTATATTGGAAGGGAAAACATAGGAAAAAGTTCCCAATAATAGACAGAATTATTTCTTCTTCATGTTAATGAGTTTTAAAAAACATAATGACATCCTTTCACAGAAGCTACACAGAGGAATTAAAACACTGTATTTTGAAGAAAACATCAGGATTCATTAGCGGGTATTTATATAAATCAATGAGACAAATTAAATAAAAGCTGGCATATATAAATGCAAGAATGAGCTTTTAAAGAAAATACAGTTGACTCTATAATTTTGTACATATTGGAAATAGATAGATAGATAGATAGATAGATAGATAGATAGATAGATAGATTTGACTGGTATTTTGTTTTTGTCTGTTTTGATGTAGGAACTTCTGAAGTTTAAAATTTATGTTGGTATATTTGACTCTGTTTCAAATATATCCAAAAGTAAAATCTGAATTCTTTGTGAATAAATCGTTGTATCTGAAATCATTCTTAAGTGTACTGGTCATTATCTCATTTTAGCATAATTATAACTATATTTTACTGTAAACTCTTTTTAATTTTTTTCTTTTTTAAAATTCCTTTATGCAAAAGATATTTCTTAGTTGTAATAATTTTCTGTTTTAGGAGGTGGATCAGTATTTCTTATGTACTTATTACAAGTAAAATAAATGAAGACTAATTTTTGTTTGATAAATATGAACATAAAAAACCGTATGTATTGGGTAGAATGAGGTTTGCTGCTATTTTTTCTAAAAGATTTTAGTACTTGAAAAGTCTCTAACACAAAAACGTATGTCTATTCTTTTTTAGACTGAGAAGAAATAGTTTTCTTGATTAAAAATATGAAACATCTGATGATAGGGGTGATTAGAAGACTGGAAGAGGGGCATATGAGGAGAAGAAAAAGGAAGGGTAAAATTGGGAGGGAAGGAGGAAGGAGGCTACAGCTGGGATACAAAAGGAATAAATTGTAATTAATAAATATATAGAACATCTAAAATTGTTCCATTATCTAATATTTTATGAAGTTTATCATTAAATTGCTAGATAATATTATAAAGAAATATAAAATTTTAAGCAATTGAAAATGGAATCTATAGTTATTATTAATTTTTCTTTTTAAAAGAGTTTTGTATTTTAAGCAAGATATAGTATCTTGCACGAAGATATAGTATCTTCGTGCATGATAAGAACAAAAGACTGAACCAGAATAGGTAGAAAATTATATATAACAGTACTTAATTCCCTTGAGGTTATTTGTGTCAACCCAGTACAGGTTGAAGTTGACCAGTAATTTTAACAATTCAGAAAGAATTTTCATCACATGGATTTGGTTGGTACCAGATGTCTAGATATTTTAAAAAAATTCCAATTGAGAAAAAATGATAACAAAATGATTTTTAGCACATGTATGCTAGAGATCATTCTAAGTTAGTATGTGTATAGTTAACTCTGTAGGCGAACAAAAGCGGTGGGATACGTGTTGGCAGTAAAATGAAGCAAATTATTTAGATTATAGTAAATCAACATTTTAGCAATTGTTCTTGATTACTAGAGTAAATCATAATAACACTGTCTAAATGGAGTAATTTCCTTGTCTAAATGATGAAATCTTTCAAACTGGTATAGAAGGATCATACCTTCCTGGAATATTTTGTTTTCAATATTTTGCTTTCATATCGGTATAACAAATTGATCTGAAACTGTTGACAAGTTAAGAAGAATGATGGCTTTGGGAATGTCACATTTGTTTTGGAGCCAAAATATCACCATGGATTTTCTCTTCCTTAGAGGGTTTTAGTGAACCAGAATAAAACCCATAAGACTTGAAAAGGGCAGCCAGAATCACTAGACTAAAGCTATAATAAATACTTTGATGTGTACAAAGGCAGAGAAAACTACTAACGTTTTCCTGTCAAGATGAAGATGAAATTTGCAAAGTATGTTGTATTTTTCTTTTATTAGAATTTTAATGGGCAGAATTGAATGTTGCTATACACATCATTTATACTTCTTTTTATAAAAAATACTTGAGCAAATAGTTAAAAAGCTGAAGAATTCTTCCAATAACTATTCTCTGGAAGCTATTATGCATAAGGCACATTGTTATCTTTTGTGGGCAATATATAGTTCTCTTAAATCCATGTCTTGCCTTAAAGGGAATTTTATTTCCTTGGTGAATTAACCAACATTACCTTAGCTCTTGGAAAGTAAGCTGATTTATGGCTGGGATGTACTAATTGCCCATGGTGATTCATGAATATTCATGCAGTTTGCTGTCAGTAATTGAGTTGTGTACTTACTGATGATCAGTCAAGTGTTCTCCAGAGCCACCTTATTTGCTTTAGAAATGAGGTGATTAAATTACATTGTATTTTTAGGTCTCCACCATTGCTTCTCATTCTGAGGATTTGCTGTAAGAGTTCAATACATAGTTGTATTCATTAATGAGTTTTATCACTGGGAGAAACCATGAGGTAAGCAAGCAAAGAAAAATGGCATCAGGGGTACAGTCAGGAGAAAACAAAACAGTCTTCTAGCCATTTTCTCACAACTGGTGGCACACTGAAACCACCTACTCTAGCAGCTGGTCATGAGAGTCCGTGTAAAGCATCATCTGTGTAGGAAGCCCATGTGTACTTAGGAGTCCAGCACTCTAACTGAGAGTCAATTACATGGGTATACTCTGGTGCTTACCAAAACTTTCCATTTTCCTTGGAGTTCAGATGTTTATCAGACCTGCATTCTTTGACCAGTTCATTCACAATGCACCATAATAGCATAGCTACTATGAGACCATGAAATACCAAAATATTTTATTTCAAAATAGTTTTTGTTATTATTTCTCTTTTCTTTGGACAAGGAGTAGAGATTTTAATTTTCCATTGTACCATACAAATTACATAGACTAGTTTCCAAATAAAAAGGGTGGAGCATGGGTAAGCTTTTGTGGAAAGAGCAGAAGCCTGAAAAATAGCATATCTTGGTAACCCTACAACTGCAAGAAAGGTCCTGTTTACTTAAACGTTTTGAAGTAGGATGAGTAAAATAATTTATATAATTTATATAATTTGACTTATCTACCCCAAAGTTTCTACTTTATGAAGAAGAAAGCTGTGGAATAGAGAAATTGTTTTTCTTTGTCTTGTGTGTACCAGTTACCTTGTTTTATGTGTGTTTGCTTTGTTTTGTTTTGTTTTTGTTCTTTTCGTCTTTTTGTTATTATGTCTTTTTTTTTTTTCTAGAGCTGAGGACCGAACCCAGGGTCTTGTGCTTGCTAGGCAAGCAAACTACCACTGAGCTAAATCCCCAACGCCTTCTTTTTCTTGTATTCAATTTCATTTACCTACTTTCAGCAGCAGTATAATTAGTGATCTTTTCAGAATTTATTGCAATCTTGAATACTCTGTATGTATGGTTAATTTCATCTTTAGAAAACTAACCTTTTGTGAACTTTGCTATTTAGCAGAAAATCTATATGTAAGGATAGGCAGTGATGAGGTAGCTGGATTATTACAAAGTGGGTAATTCATTTAATTTCATTACTTTGACATAACTGTTGTTTTGGTCTAAATCTTCTGTGTAAGAATATTGGCAGAGATTGCTATTCTGCTTGAGGGCTTTTTATAACAGAAATATCAATCATATAACTATTTCCGAGACCTTAGTCTGTTGTGTCCCTCTTCATTCATCACATCTTCATTATTCAGTGTTTAAGCCATCCCTGAATTACTTGTTTTGACATCACTTTTCTTCATTTAATAGACATAAGGTTGACAGGGTAAATTTAGTAGACATAAATGATTGAGTTTCACCTTAAAATACTAACAAATAAGAAAACTCAAACAGATCATTACTTTTTTTTAGTAAAAATATTTTTTTTTCATAAAACATATTCTAATTACAGCTTCCCTGGCCCAACTTCTCATAGTTCCTCCCTGCTCATTAAAATCTATACCCTTTCTGTATCTTCTTAGAAAACGAAGAGTCATCTAAGGAATAATAATAAAATAAAACAAAGCAAGTCACAATGGGACAAAACAAACAAGCAGAAGAAAAAGAACCAACAAAAGGCAGGAGAAACATTTGTTGACACAGAGACACACACATTTTCTTCCACACAGGGATCCCATAAAAACACGAAAACAGAAGCCATAGTATATACAGTAAAGACCTGAAAGGGAATGAGAGGGAGAGAAAGAAAAAAAAGAAGGCCCTGCATAACATTGTGAATTAAAGAACTTCCAAAAATGATGTTGAGCTCCTTTAATTTGGCCATCAACTATTGGGCATGCATCCTAAGCTTCAGAATGGTCTTTTCTTCACTGAGGCACCTTTGGAAAGAAACAGTTTTCATTTGCGAATGGTTATCAATCAGAGAAAGCTACTGGGTTAGGGATGGGGGCACCTGTCCATTCTCTCAACTCTAGGACCTCACTTGTTGCTGACCTGTGCAGGCCCTCTAAATATTGCCACAGTCTCTGAGTTCTATGTGAGTAGGTCATGATTCATTTAGAAGGTCTTGTTTTCTTGGTACCTCCAACCCATCTCTTCTGGCTTTTACAATCTTGAGTACCCTAAGCCCTGAAGGGAGAACTTTGATGGATAAATCTAGGGCTGAGAGTTACATGGTCTCCTACTCTCTGCATAATGTTTTCCTGTGGCTCTCTACATTCTTTTACATCTGCTGCAGGAGGAAGGTTCTCTGATGACTGGAAAAGCCACTGATCTATGAGTACAGCATAGTTTTGCTAGGAGTCATTTTCTTCTTACTTCCTTCTGACAATCAAAACTGTACTATTTGGTTTTCTTCTATGTCTCTGGATTATCTACTCTCAGATTCTGGCCCACCCAAGCAGTCATAGGCACGGATTCTATCTTATGGAGTAGCCTTAAGTCAATTCAGATCTTGGTTGGTTATTCCCACAAGCTTTGTACCACTATTTCACCAGTAATGCTTGTAGGCAAGTCATCACTGAAGATTGAAGGGCTTGTATTTGAAGGGTAAGTGTTTAAGTTAAGCCTGCAGAGTACATTACAATATGTTAACTTTGTAGAATGATTTTTCTTGTAGGTACCGGCCTGATTTATCTATGTTCAGAGTGTTGTGTATGTGTTCTCTTCAGCAACAGGACCTTAGTTTCCTGTTTTAGAGAGCAAGCCATAGACTTTGCAATAGCTTGGTTATTTGGAGGCTCCCATGGGACTCCCTTGGTCAACAACTAGATGAGATGTAACCCATTCCTGGTACTGAAAGCTTCATTTGATGAGTTGTCCATTTGGGACTCTGTCTCCCATTAACTGGTTATTTCATTTATATTGTGTTCATATATGTATCTATTTTATGAAGTTTGCACCATATTAATTTCCATATGACATCTCAAATTGCCCTTCATGCCTTCCCCTCACTGTTTGATCCTCCCATTCCTGCATACACACATCATTCATAACTATCTTTTCCATTTCCTCTTCCAAAGGAATTTTTCTCCCTGCTAGTTCCTTACTCTATTCCTAACCTCTGTAGTTCTCTGGACTGTAAGTTGCTTATCAATAATATAACAATTATTATCTGCATATAAATTAAAACATAGTGTTTCTTTTATGAAGTTTGTGTTCCCTTTTGTTTGGTGCATAGATGTTAGGAATCACAATATCTTCTTGGTGAATTTTTCTTGTAAAGTGTATGCAGTTTCCTTCCCTATCTCATCAGATATTAAAATGGACACACAATCTTTCTTCTTAGATCCATTTGCTTGGAATATCTTTTTAAATTCTGAAGTGCTGCCTATCCTTGATACTAAGGTATGTTTCTTGGACGCAGCAGAAGGACGGATACTATTTCTATATCCCTCCTGCTAGTTTTTGAGGAATTAAGACCATTGATTGTTACCAATGATCAATGTTTGTTGAGTCCAATTATTTTTTAGTGGTGTTTTTTTCCTGCCCTTTTTTGATTTGCTAGCATAATACTATCTATTCTTTATATGTTTTCTTTGATGTGATTAACTTCTTCATGTTGAAATTTTCTTTCTAGTACCTTTTAAAAGTACCTTTATAAGTCTGGATTTAAAGATACTACTTAAATTTGGTTTCATGATGAAATGAATTACTTTCTCCATCTATTATGAATGAAAGTTTTGCTGGGTATAGTAGACTGGGCTGGCAGGCATCTGTGGTCACTTAAAGTTTATAGAACATTTTACAGGTCCATCTGGCTTTTAAATTTTCTATTGAAAATTGGGTGTTATTCTACTTAGTCTGTCTTTATGTGTTAATTGTTCTTTGTCTCTTGCCAGCATTAATATTCTTTTCTGTTCTTTATGTTTAATGTTTGATTATTATATGCCTAGGGGAATTTCTTATCTGGTCCAGTCTATTTGATATTCTCTATATTCCTTGTACTTGACAGGCACCCCTATCTTTATGTTAGGGAAATCTGAATATGAATTCTATGAATATGCTGAAAATATTTCTGTGCCTTTAATCTGAATTTCATCTCCTTCTTCTAGTTATAGATTTGGTCTTTTCATAGTGTCTCAGATTACTTGATGTTCTTTTGTACCTAGATTTTTCTTTTTTTAAGATTTGACATTTTCTTTGACAAAAAAAAAATATCCATTTCTTTTATCTTGTCTTCAAGGACTGAGATTCTCCTGTCCATCTCTTATATTATATCGGTGAGACCTGCCTCTTTGGTTCCTGTTTCAGTCCCTAATTTATTTTTATTTTCAATTTTTACTTTTTTTAAGTTTTCTTTTGATTCTATTCCCACTTTTGTGTCTTGAACTGTTTTATTAATTTAATTCTATTTCTTGTTTTGTTTTCAAAGATTGTGTTAAGAGTTATTTATATCTTTTTTAAGAATCTCTAATATATATAATAAATTCTAATTTGAAATTCTTCTTGTCTTGTTCTTCAGCTATATTGAATTTCTCAAGGCTTACTGTAGTAAGGTTGATGGCCTTTAATGGAGACATGCTTTATTGGCTGTTATTGTGCTTTCACATTGGTGTCTAATCATCCCATCTTAAGTTGTGATGATTGTAATTTTAGGTGCTTATATTTGTTCTTATGTTTGTTGGGTGAGGGTTCAGGCCCATGGTTTCTGTCACCCCTTCTGGTTCTTTGGAGAGTGTGGTTGCTGTAGAGAATGCTTCTGAGAAACCATCAGTTGTGGCTATTAGGGGTCCTAGGTGAAATATGTTTCTAGGTATCAGGAGCTGACACTTGGGAATGGGGATGTTCTAGGATTGGGGTGCTTAAGAAGACTACAGAAGGGAGGAAAGCAGACTGTATAAGCAGGATATGCATATTCCACTGGGCAGAGAGGGAGGGGAGGCCAGAGAGGGGAGTCTTCTAGAGAGCTAGGGATGAGACTGGGTGACTGGATTGGAGGAAAGGTGAGAGAGAGTGGAGATCACCTATTTGCTTCCATGGCTCCAAGGGAATAGCTGCATGAGCCTGTGTTTGAGACAGAGGATGGTGAGGAATGTCATAGACAAAGATCTGTTTGATCAGCTGCTTTTCTGGAGAGTAGATTCCCAGGGAATCTGCCTTTTCTTTTACATTTGGAATCAAGGCTAGAGTATGCATTTTTATCTTTTAAATATCTTGGTTGTACTTATCAGAATTGTACTTATATACAATTGTACTTATATACTGATATACAATATCAGAATTGTACTTATACAATTCTGTTATCAAATAAAGTAATTATTAATAGAAATTAAGAGTTTTTGCACACACTCCAAGCTGTCTTCATTTCCAAAAAAAAAAAAAAAAAAATGTGTGTTCCTCCCCAGATTCTTCAACAAAAAATCTTAGGCACTAAGGTGATGGTGCCACTAATAAGAAATGAAGCTGTGAGAAGTAACTAGGATTTGTGCCTTTAAGAGCTTCCACCAAGCACAGTCAACAATAACAGAAATAACAAAAAGCCAACACGCACATGGAAACTGAACAACTTGTTACTCAATGACAGCTGGGTTAAGGAAGAAATAAAGAAAGAAATTAAAGACTTCCTAGAATTCAATGAAAATGAAGGCACAACATACCCAAATTTATGGGAAACATCGAAAGCAGTGCTCAGGGGAAAATTTATAGCACTAAGTGTCTGCAAGAAGAAATTCATAACATCACATACAAACAACTTAATGGCCCAACTGAAAAACCTAGAAAAAAAAGAAGCAGATACACCCAAGAGGAGCAGAAGGCTGGAAATAATCAAACTCAGGGCTGAAATCAATCAATTAGAAACAAATAAAACTATTCAAAGAATCAATGAAACAGAAAGCTGGTTCTTTGAGAAAATCAACAAGATAGACAAACCCTTAGCCAAACTAACAAAAAAGCAGAGAGAATCTATCCAAATCAGCAAAATCAGAAATGAAAAGGGTGACATAACTACAGACACTGAGGAAATTCAAACAATCATTAGGTCATACTACAAAAGCCTATATGCCACAAAATTTGAAAATCTAAATGAAATGGACAATTTTCTTGATAGATTCCATCTTCCAACATTAAGTCAAGATCAGGTAGAAAGACTGAACAGCCCTATATCCCCCAAGGAAATTGAAGCAGTCATTCACAGTCTCCCCTCCAAAAAAAGCCCTGGGCCAGATGGTTTCAGCGTAGAATTCTACCGGACCTTCAAAGAAGTGCTAACACCAATTCTCCTCAAACTATTTCACAAAATAGAAACAGAAGGTAAATTACCAAACTCATTCTATGAAGTGACAGTTACCCTGATACCTAAACCACACAAAGACCCAACAAAAAAAGAGAACTTCAGACCTATCTCTCTTATGAACATGGACACAAAAATACTCAATAAAATACTTGCAAAACGAATCCAAGAACACATCAAAGATGTCATCCACCCTGACCAAGTAGGCTTCATTCCAGGCATGCAAGGGTGGTTCAACATATGGACATCCATCAATGTAATCCACCAAATAAACAAACTGAAGGAGAAAAACCATATGATCATCTCCTAAGAGGCTGAAAAAGCATTTGACAAAGTTCAACACCCATTCATGTTTAAAGTCTTGGAGAGATCAGGGATACAAGGCACATATCTAAACATAGTAAAGGCAATATACAGCAAGCCTATAGCCAAGATCAAACTCAATGGAGAGAAACTTAAATCAATCCCACAGAAATCAGGGACAAGTCAAGGCTGCCCACTCTCTCCATACCTCTTCAACATAGTACTTGAAATCCTAGCCAGAGCAATAAGACAACTAAAGGAGATCAAGGGGATACAAATCGGAAAGGAAGAGGTCAAAGATGCAGATGATATGATAGTATATATAAGTGGCCCCAAAAATTCAACCAGAGAACTCCTCCAGCTGATAAACACCTTCAAGCAAAGTGGCAGGATACAAAATCAACTCAAAAAAATCAGAAGCCCTCCTGTATACCAAAGACAAAAGGGCCGAGAAAGAAATTAGGGAAACAACACCCTTCACAATAGCCACTAACAGCATAAAGTACCTTGGGGTGACACTAACCAAGCAAGTGAAAGACCTGTTTGAGAAAAACTTCAAGTCTCTGAAGAAAGAAATTGAAGAAGATCTCAAAAATGGAAAGATCTCCCGTGCCCATGGATTGGTAGGACTAACATTGTGAAAAAGGCCATCCTGCCAAAAGCAATCTACAGATTCAATGCAATCCCCATCAAAATACCAACTCAATTCTTTACAGACCTTGAAAAAAAGATTCTCAGCTTCATATGGAGAAACAAAAAACCCAGAATCTCCAAAACAGTCCTGTACAACAACAGATCATCTGGAGGTATCTCTATCCCCGATCTCAAGTTGTACTACAGAGCAATAGTAATAAAAACTGCATGGTATTGGCATAAAAACAGAAAGGAGGATCAATGGAACCACATAGAAGACCCAGAAATAAACCCACACACCTATGAATACTTGATTTTTGACAAAGCAGCCAAAACCATTTAATGGAAAAAAGACAGCATCTTCAACAAATGGTGCTGGTCCAACTGGATGTCTACATGCAGAAAAATGCAAATAGATCCATATTTATCACCCTGCACAAAACTAAAGTCCAAGTGGATCAAAGACCTCAACATAAAACCAGATACTCTAAATCTGTTAGAAGAAAAAGTGGGGAACAGCGTAGAACTCATTGGCACAGGAGACAACTTCCTGAACAGAACACCAACAGCACAGGCTCTAAGATCAACAATCAATAAATGGGACCTCATGAAACTGAAAAGCTTCTGTAAAGCAAAGGACACCATCATCAAAACAAAACGACGGCCTACAGATTGGGAAAGAATCTTCACTAACCCTTTATCTGACAGAAGACTAATATTCAGTATATACAAAGAACTAAAGAAGCTGAAAAACAGCAAACCAAGTAATACAATTAAAAAATGGGGAACAGAGCTAAACAGAGAATTCTCAACAGAGGAATATCAAATGGCAGAGAAACACTTAAGAAATGCTCAACCTCATTAGCCATCAGGGAAATGCAAATCGAAACGACCCTGAGATTTCACCTTACATGCATCAGAATGGCCAAAATGAAAAACTCAAGGGACAACACATGCTGCAGAGGTTGTGGAGAAGGGGGAACCCTCCTCCACTGCTGGTGGGAATGTAAAGTGATACAACCACTCTGGAAATCTATCTGGTGCTTTCTAAGACAATTAGGAATAGTGCTTCCTCAAGACCCAGCTATACCACTGCTAGGTATATACCCAAAGTTTGCTCAAGTACACAAAAGGGATACTTGCTTAACCATGTTTATAGCAGCTTTATTTGTAATAGCCAGAACCTGGAAACAACCCAGATGTCCATCAATGGAGGAATGGGTACAGAAATTGTGGTTATTTTTACACAATGGAATACTACTCAGCAATCAAAAAGGAGGAAATCATGAAATTTGCAGGTAAATGGTGGGACCTAGAAAAAATCATCCTGAGTGAAATATCCCAGAAGGAGAAAGACAAACACGGTATATACTCACTTATATAGACCTATAAGATATGATAAACATAATGAAATCTATACACCTAAAAAAGATAATCAAGAGAGCCGACATGGGGTAAGATTATCAATCCTCGTTTTGAAAGACAGATGGGATGCACATTAAACATTGACAGGAGTCTACTGAGCGCATTTGAAAAACTCTAACTAGCAGTGTTTTCAAAGCAAAGACTCATGACCAAACCTTTGGCAGAGTACAGGGAATCATAAGAAAGAAGGGGAGTTAGTCTGATGAGGAAAGGATAGGAGCTCCACAAGGACCAAACATATCTGGGCACAGGGTCTTTTCTGAGACTGACATTCAACCAAGGACCATGTATGGATATAACCTAGAACCTCTGCTCAGATGTAGCCTGTGGTAGCTCAGTAACCAATTGGTTTTCCATAGTGAGGGGAACAAGGACTATTTCTAGCAGGAACTCAATGACTGGCTCTATGGCCTCCCCACCCCCCAATTGAGGAACAGTCTTGTTAGGCCACAGAGGAGGGCTTCGCAGCCAGTCCTGAAGATACCTGATAAAACAGGATAGGATGAAAGGGGAGGAGGACATCCCCATCAGTGGACTTGGAAAGGGACACAGTGGAGATGAGGGAGGGAGGGTGGGATTGGGAGGGAATGAGGGAGAGGGACACAGCTGGGATACAGAGTTAATAAAATGTAACTGATAAGAAGAAAATAAAATTAAAAATAGAGCTTCCACCATATGAACAAGGAAATCTCATTTGAGAAGTTAGTTGTGTATATAACTGATAAAAGAAATGATGAATGAGTAGGAAAGGAAAGATGATATCAAGATAAATAGGATGTCCAGTTTCTGGCTATGGGCATGCATGCAGAAAATGGGGGGGAGGGGGGACTGGGAGTGGAGGAGGGAGGGGCTTATGGGGGATACAAAATGAATAAAGTGTAATTAATAAAAAAATAAAAATAAATAAAATTAAAATTAAAAAGAAAAATGAGAATAAAGCTACTATGAATATAGTAGAATGTTTAAATTATGGAAGAAACTGCTGTGCTACAGTGTCCTTATTTTGCTTTGTTTGCTTACTTTCTTTTTCTTTAGCATTTAATCTTGCTGCGGCTCTCTATGTCAGTTTTTTCTTGTATAATTATGGAAATTTTTACTTCCACCTCAGCTCTACCCACTAAGGCTTTGTGTATCTGTTTTGCATATATTAACTCATTTTAAAGGGAAACAGGCTAGGGATTTGACTTAAACATATGTTAATGGTAGGGAAATTGAGGAAATAAATAGTTAAGTAAAATGAAAAATTGAAGATGCTAGAAATAACATGATGGGAAATAAATTATGCGAATATTGATCAGACCTTATAATATTCAAGAACCTAAAAACAGAAAAGACAGAAAGTTGTGCTCTGAAAGAGATGAATGGTTTAAAATTATAAGGGTTGATAAGGAAGATGGTGGGTTGACTGACCAGTATCAAAGGGTTGATGTTCAGAAGGATGAAGAACTTTTGTTTTCTTTGGCTATCAGAAAATAGCAAATGTTTTTCTGAGGTCTTAATAATCACTGCAGGATCTTTCTAATCTTGAAATGTTTTTCTTCAAGCATTAGAAAGGTAATTTTGTTCTTAAAAGCTGCCCTATTAAGGGAGCCATTATCTTACCTTCTTAATGCCCTAATCACCCATAAATTGAATTAAAAGCACTGGTTGCCAGATATTCTTTTGGATTAATCATAATTACCCAGAAAATAGTTTTAAGAAATCATTATGTTACAAAAATAGTATTTAGTTTGCACAGTATGCTTTAATCCCAGGTACATTTATCACTCAGCTTTATCCCCTGCTGACTCTCTTTTCCATCTCAGAACAACTTCATATAATTAGATGGCATAGGAAGAAACATCTTGTAGCATTCATTGTGCCCAAGACCTATGACATCACTGACATTTTAAAGTATAAAAAAGTAACTAGACTCTGTGAACTTTAAAACCTTAAATAATGAATTTTCTTGATCTAATCAATGTGTTTGTTACTTATGTTTCTTCCCTGTGTATAATCACATACACAGACTTATAAAAAAAGCAAACCTCATAAAAGAGTTTGTATTAAGGCCTGGCAGAATTTTATTAGGGATACTTTGGGGAAATGTTTTAGTTGTACTGAAGAATCCATTCATGAAAAACAATGTTTTCTGGCAAAACTTTAAAATTAACATAATATTTTCTTTTAGGGAGTTTCACAGAAAAAAGCATTTTCTTACAAGAGAGATTTATTAGATATTGAATAGTGCAACATTTTGAAAAGGAGCACTCTATATGAGAACCTAATTTGTCCCCCTAGTAACTAATCTATTATAAGCTTTTAGAATTTTAAATTCAAGTAAGCTCACTGGAGGTATTATATTTCAGTTTTTTATTAAGTCTAAAATGTAGATAATATCTTCAATCCAAGGTGAATAAGCTATTTATCACTCTAAAGCAATTTTTATAAAGCTAGACAGTAAGTTAGATATAGAAAGAGCTTAGATAGTGTATCCCATTAAACAAAACCGAGTAGGGAATCCTTAACTATAGCTATTCATTAGGAAGTTAATAGGATGTATATGAGAAAATTTTATGAGACAAGACAGGAAGCTGAACATTAAACCCAGGGTGGAAACTCTTAAAATGTAGTTTGAGACAAAAAGGACAATGCAGAGAGCAAAAGTTTTTCAATGAACCAAGAGGAAGTGACGTGATGGAGGCTAAGAAATGTAGAGCAGTGGGAATGTGAGATCGTTTTCCTGAATATTGCAACTGTAAAGAATAAGATGATGCCCAAAAGGCAGGCATGAGATTTTGCAGAAATGGGTATAATTGCTGTTGCTGTTAACTGTTGTCTCAGTGAAACAGCAAAACAGAAAGAATGATGTGAGTCAAGTGAGAGTGAAAGAGATAAAACATGGATAAGGGAACCTCCATGTTTTACTAAAAGAGAATAAAATATTAGAGGTTTGTTGCAGGGATATATAACCCTCGTGGGAGAAAATTTTTTTTTAGAGGGTAGATCTTCCACAGCATCTGTGTGATGGGACTGTAAGAGCCTGAGGATTGGATATCAGTAGGAAAACAGTGTTTTCAGGACATGACTGTTCATTTGTACACAAGGACCCACAACAGTTATGACTAAATGTGTAAAACTTTCTCAGGATCAAGTCAACCAATATCCCAACATGAACAGAGGCGGGTATAGTGAAATTCTATCCCAGCCTGAATACTTATTTTCTCAGCTGATGGCTGAGAAAGGGAGAGTCGTGTTTCTGTAGGGATGCAGGCCACAGGATGCCACCTATGCACCAGTGAATGGTCTAACACCCATGTATATATAGGTAGCATCAAATGGACTCAGTGGTCATTAAATAATAAAAAAGCATGTGAAGTTGTGGTGTTGGCAGTTGGAGGCATGGATAGGGGAGGAAAAAGAAGAGAAAGAATGAGAAAGAAGAAAAAGAATGAATTAGATCCAAACACGTTATATGTATATATAAATATTAAAATATTTAATTAAAATGATTGAAAAGACCCGAGAATATTTAAGATTTCCTTCAATTAAAATAATACCATTGAAAATTGCGATTAAACAGGAATGAGTTGTTGATATTGTACCAATAATAATATAAATTATTGAAAACTATTACTGTTAAATTGTTAGACTATAGCTGGTCTGTCTTGAGGCTCCTTCTCTGAAAATCCTAATCTTCATGAGCTCAAAAGGAAATGTTTATGGCTACCATTACTTCATTCCCACAGTGACCTAGAGGAGGAGCCATACCAAGTAGTGGAAGACTGCTTAGACAGAGAATTGGCACATCCATACAGCTGTCAATCCCTAAATGTAATGAGATGCATTTGTTCTGTTTAGCCTCTCAAGCTGAAGATTTGAGAATTTCCACCAATCCCTGTGGAAAGACAGTGGATACTTCAGGGCTTTGTGGAGGGATGTAGGGAAACGTTGTAGGGAGCAAAATGGGATAGGGTAAGAGTTAAGGCTTATGACAAGATTTAGCCTTTGTCTGACTGATGACTAAAAGGTCTGACTGTGACTGTTAGCCAGGTCCCACCCAAGTACAGTTAAACTGTCCGTTGCTGGGGACTCTGACACATTCCAGGCTTTGCACTCAAACACTGGCCATAATGAAGGAACACCTCTCAGTCAAATAATACTGAGGTATTATAGTCTCCTCTGCTTTGTAGACACATAAACCATCGCACACATTATCTAATCTACCTGCAAGCCTGGTAGGCGCTGCATCCTTTAAGATCCATCCTCTAGGATCCCTTCTATATAGTTCTCTTAATTACATTATAATCTCAAATTCTACTTTGTTATACTTATCTATCTATCTATCTATCTATCTATCTATCTATCTATCTATCTATTTATTTATGTAGTTGTTTGTTTCCCTTTTTTAAAGATAGGGTTTCACTCATACCCAGCCTGGCATGGGACTGTATATAGTCTAGGCTGGCTTCAAATTCAGAGATCAACCTGCTGCTGCCTCTGAAGTAATGGGACTAAAGGAATGTACCACCATGCCTGTTCCTCTCATCCTAAATCTTAATGAACCAGAAAGTCCAGAGCCTGAATAGAATCAAATTTCTTCATCCCTGAGTACAGGCAAGCAGGTTCTTTAAATGTTTAAATATTTATCAGAAGCTCAGTGAAATATTTGCTTAGTATTCTAGGACTGATATGCAACTTAAAACACTTTGTTCTTTCTTTTCTTTCTTCTTTTGTATTATGAGTCTTGTCATTCTGAGAAAGTCAAATAAAACAGACACAAAACAGAAAAACCTAAGATTCTTTTCTCTAAATAAGCTAAAATTTTTAAAACCAATTACTTTTTTTTTATTTGTATTATTCATTTAGAATAAGGCTTTCTGGGGCCAAATGCACTTCGATAAAATCAGATAGGCTTAATCATCTCCAGAGAAAGCAATGTTTGCCTACTAAGATCTAATTAAAACAGAGGAAAGAGGAGGAGAATTAAATGAGGAGGTGAGGGAGACAGGTGGCAAGAAAAGAGAAAGGAACAAAAGCATGGGCTACAACTTGTACTCCAAAGAGCTTACTGTAAGGAATCAAATGAAAACATGTACAGCATTGACTTTGAGACATTAAAAGGCAAACCACTTTCTTTATTCAGATTTTTGTGTGTGGAGAAAGGCTGAAGAACCCCTAGTGAAAGGCACTGACAGATGTTAAACATCATAGGTCAGAGAAATGAAATTGTTCAGAATGTACAAGATGTCGCTTACCAAAGGTTTTTGGTAATTCTAGGATTCTGGACCTGAAAATGCTTTACGCTGAGTAAATTTGTGTGTGATTTCCTGCAGCTGTACCATGCTTGGGTGGGCTTGACAGGGGAGTGGAAATGACAGGTGGAACTTATAGAGGAAGCCAGGTGTACTAAAAAAGAGGAACTTAGATTATGATGAGGATAAAGTATGGGTTTATCCTAAGAAATGAGGAATGCTGGAGACTAAGAAGCAAAACAAACAACAACAAAACTATGTATATTAGGATAGGAGGGTCAACAGGTAGGTACATAGAAGCATGACAGAATGAGTAATGTTGAAGAAGAAAAGAAGAAAGAATAAATATGGGTAGTTAATTGTAGATGCAATTATGGGACCTCAGCTACTTTGCTTATGTATATTGAGGTCTTTATAAAACTCGAGCAAGAATGATACAGAAAAGACAGCTGAAGAGAAATAAAGAGGTTTTGTGGAATTAAAACAGGTTTCCTGGGATACAGGCAGCCGCCCAATTCTAAATTTCTTTTCTTTTTCTGACATTTATTTTTTTAATTTTTTTTTTATTTTTATTGATTGCAGTTTATTCACTTTGTATCCCACCTGGACCTCCCTCCTTTTCCCCTCCCAATTTCACCTTTCCTTCCTCTTCTCCACTATACCCTCCCCCAGTCCACTGATAGGCGAGGTCCTCCTCCCCTTCCTTCTGATCCTCCACTATCAGGTCTCATTAGGAGTGGCTGCATTGCCTTCCTCTGTGGCCTGGTAAGACTGCACTCCCTTGAGGGGGGAGGTGACCAAAGAACAGGCCAATCAGTTCATGTCAGAGACAGCCCCTGTTCCCATTACTAGGGAACCCACTTGAATACTGAGCTGCTATGGGCTAAATCTGAGCAGGGGTTCCAGGTCATCTCCATGAATGGTCCTTGGTTGTAGTTTCAGTCTCAGAAAGGACCTATGTGCCCAGATTTTTTGGTTCTGTTGCTCTCCATGTAGAGCTCCTGACCTCTCCAGGCCTTATTATTTCCCACTTTTTTCATACTTATCCAAAAGGTGCTCAAGTATAAAACAAAGACATTTGTTCAACCATGTTTGTAGCAGCTTTATTTGTAATAGGCAGAAGCTGGAAACGACCCAGATGCCCCTCAGTTGAGGAATGGATACAGAAATTATGGTATTTTTACACAATGGAATACTACTCAGCAATTAAAAACAAGGAAATCATGAAATTTGCAGGCAAATGGTTAGAACTGGAAAAGATCATCCTGAGTGAGGTATCCCAGAAGAAAAATGACACACAGGGTATATACTCACTCATAAGTGGATATTAGATATACAACTTTCTTGTCTTAACAGCTGCTTTAAGCTTAGAAGCCAGGGGCATGGCGATACTCTGTATGGGAATGGTGGGTTAGAAGGGGCATAGCTGATCTCATCTTGCTATAGTAAGGCATCCACTCTTCACAGATGTGTACTGCTTTCATATTATACTTAAAATCATTGCGAATATGTGTTTTCAAGTATTCCTTGTACATACAAAACAGATGGGATCTGTCCAAGGAAATTTAAATGTCAGCACCCCTCAAAAAAAAAAAAAAACTCTTCAAATAAATCCCTCCATTCATATTTATTTCTCTTAGCATAAATTAGTGGCCTGTCACAGCTGACATCTGCAGAAAATTACTGTGAAGGCACACTTCTTCCTCAGCAAGATTTAGTAGTATTTGTTACTTTTCAGAACACATTGGGGAAATATGTTTTTCTACATGGCATGTTAGTACTTTTCCTTCATGCTTATTTTTCTTGTGGATTGTTTTTGCTTTATCCCTAACCCATTCTTTTTTATTTTTTTCATTTTCTTCTAAATATAAAATAATACTTTTTTTAAAATTAGTAATATCACATCCAAATTTAAACTTCCGTGTGCCTCAGGGTACCTTTTAAAAGTATATCTCCTGTGATGTTTTATGTAGATGGATATTTTATAATCATTTGCTGAAAATGGGCAGGGAGACTTGTGCCCATTCAAGTAATAAATTTATACAAGTCAAGAAAAAGACCAAGAAAAAAACAAAATAACCCAGAAGCACTTGGAAATACTGGAGGTAAGGTGAGTGTCAGAACAAGGTGGAGCATTGTGTGACACACTCTCATATTTCTCTCAGAAAAGTCCTTTGAAATCATGTGAAAAGCAAAAATATCCTTGACATTGTCAAGGAAAAATATTTTCCTTCAAATACAGCAAATCCACTTAATTTGAAATAATACCTAAACATATTTGAAATTCTTTTTTGAAGATTTATTTATTTTTATTACTTATACAGTACTCTGCTTGCATGTACACCTGTATGCCAAAGAGGGCACCAGATCTCATTACAGATGGTTATACCCAGCTGTGTGGTTGCTGGGAATTGAACTCAAGACCTTTGGAAGAGCAAACAGTACTCTTAACCTCTGAGCCATCTCTCCAGCCCCAAAATTCTTTAGCCTCCTATAAACACTATATTTCTGTAAAACACTGTATTTCTGTAAATAGTTTTATTATATTTTGATTGTCATTTTAGAGCATATTGAAAATAGTAATTGATCCGATGTACAATTATTCACAAAAACAATGAGTAAGCATTTTTTTCTATGAAACTCTCCTGTGGGACTATACATTATTCATTGAGACATTTTAATGCTTTTATCCCTTGGCAATACTTTTCCTGATTGTAATTAATTGTTCCACATTTCCTGCATGTAATGAGCATTTATGACTAGTTCACCATTGTTTGCATATATTGTCAAGATGAAAAGTGAAATGTTAAATAGGTGGTCAGAATATGCATAGAATTAATGAATGGATGGATGGATTTGATGTACTATGAAAAGATCTGTATATTTTACACACACACACACACACACACACACACACACACACACACACAATTCTATGGGAGCAGAAAAAGAAAAGATAAAAATCTAAGTCCACAAAACACCAGGCGTGAAACACATGGTTGTGTTTTTTGCTTTTCTTTTCAGTTTATGGATCACAGAAAATAATGCTTCCATTTTTAGTTACCTTGTTTTTATTTTATGATGCAAATTTCACTAAGTCTTCTGAAATAAATGCTTTTATTTAGTTTATAAAACATATTTAATAATTTCACACTATCAAACACACATCCACAATTGAATTTTATATTTCTAATTGCCAGTATTTCTGCCTTTTTATCACAATTTTTAAATAATTTTTTTATTTTTTATGTTAATTACAGTTTATTTACTTTGTGTCCCAGCTGTAGCCCCCTCCTTCATTCCCTCCCAATCCCACCCCTCCTCCCTCATCTTCTTCTTGCCCCTCTCTAAGTCCACTTATAGGGGAGGTCCTCCTTTCCTTCCATCTAACCCTAGCTTATCAGGTCTCACCTGGACTGGCTGTAAAGTCCTCCTCTGTGGCCTGGCAAGGCTGCTCCTCCCATGGGGGGGGGGAGTGCTGGGGAGGTCATGGAGCCAGTTGTTGAATTCACTTCAGAGACAGTCCTTTTTTAGGGTACCCACTTGGATACTGAGCTGCCATGGGCTACATCCAAGCAGGGGTTCTAGGTTATATCCGTGCATGGTCCATGGTTGGAGAATCAGTCTCAGACAAGCCCCTGTGCCCAGATATTTTTGGTCCTGTGGAGCTCCTGTTCTTTCCAGGTCTTACTAACTCTCTTGTGTTTCATATGATTTTTTGCACTCTACCCAAAGTTTGGTTTTGAATCTAAGCATCTGCTTTGATACACTGCTACGTAGAGTCTTTCAGAGGCCCTCTATTGTAGATTGGCAGAGAAACACTTTAAGAAATGCTCAATATCCTTAGCCATCAGGGAGATGCAAATCAAAACGACCCTGAGATTTCACCTTACACCCATCAGAATGGCTAAGATCAAAAACTCAAGTGACATCACATGTTGGAGAGGTTGTTGAGAAAGGGGAACCCTCCTCCATTGCTGGTGGGAATGTAAACTTGTACAACCACTCTGGAAATCAATCTGGCGCTATTTCAGACAATTTGGAATAGTGCTTCCTCAAGATCCAGCTATACCACTCCTAGGCATATATCCAAAAAATGCTCAAATACACAATAAGGACATTTGTTCAACCATGTTTGCAGCAGCTTTATTCGTAATAGCCAGAACCTGGAAACACCCAAGTGTTCCTCAGTGGAGGAATGGGTACAGAAATGGTGGTACTTTTACACAATGGGATACTACTCAGCAATTAAAAACAAGGAAATCATGAAATTTGCAGGCAAATGGTGGGACCTAGAAAAGATCATCCTGAGTGAAGTATACCAGGAGCAGAAAGACACACATGGTATATACTCACTTATAAGTGGATAATAGACCTATAAGATAAGACAGCATAAATATACTAAACTCTGTACACCAAAGGAAGCTAAATAAGAAGGAGGACCCAGGGTAAGAAGATCAATCCTTACTTAGAAACACAATTTTTTTAAAAATAAGTTTTAGTGCAGTATTTCAGGGCATGGCTCTTATATTCTGGAAAGCTTTGCTATGTGATTTCTAGTTTAATTCTGCACAAGAAAAGCTTAGGCTACATATGAGATTATTAGCCTATGAAAAGCATGTTATAATTTATTTTATTTCTATTTATTATCTTTAAACTTATGATGTAACCAAAACACAACTGGTTTTCCTTATACAATGCCTGTAGTTTTCTTCCAGTGCACTAATCTTTTTCCTCTGTGTGAAAATGACATTAAATATATGGGTTTTCTGTTCAGACCTCTAAATTACATACAATCTGAACTCTGAAATTAAGATAACTGGTACCTGTATTTAAACTGTGCCTGTATGCATTACATTGTTTTTTGTAGTACTGTTACCTACCTGTATTTTGAGGAAATTACAGGCAAGGAGGCGAGAGTTTTGGAGTATGAGTTTGGCTTCTATTTTTCCTTTTTTCTTTGCACCTTATCTTTGATCTCACTCAAAAGAGCATGAAGGAAGGTTTGATCTGGCACATGATATGGTGTACCTTGTCTTTCGTATTTAAACCCTGCAACATCCCATTGATGGGAATAAAATCCGTACAGGTATTATAAAAAGCAGTATGAATGATCCTCAAAATATCATAAGCTGTAGCTAATAACTTATGTTGCAATTTCCTGCAAGGTGTTCCCTGAGCCTCATGTGTAAAGACTGTATTGTATATGTATCAAAAGGGTTGATCAGTGGGTCTCTGGATTTTGACTAGTGGCTTTCTATAGTAGTCTCAGTCTACTGCAAGAAGAAGCTTCTTTGATGAGGGGTAAGCACTACATTTATCTATAAGTATAAAGATAAGCATCTTTTATTTATCTTCTTTAGATGTACAGATTTTAGTATATCCTATCTTATAAGTCTAGTACCCACTTATAAGTGAGTATATATCGTGTGTGTCTTTCTGCTCCTGGGATACCTCACTCAGGATGATCTTTTCTAGATCCCACCAATTTGCCTGCAAATTTCATGATTTCCTTGTTTTTAATTGTTGAGTAATATTCCATTGTGTAAATGTACCACAATTTCTGTATCTATTACTCTGTTGATGGACAACTGGGTTGTTTCCAGGTTCTGGCTATTACGAATAAAGCTGCTACAAGCAAACATGGTTGAACAAATGTCATTTTTATTTATTGAGCATACTTTTGATATATGCCTAAGAGTGGTATAGCTGTATCTTAGGAAGCACTATTCCTAATTGTCTGAGAAAGTACCAGATTGATTTCCAAAGTGATTGTACAAGTTGGATCTGGGGTAAGTTGATTAATCCTCACTTAGAAAGACAAATGGGATGGACATTGCAAGTAGGAGAAAACAAGTAACAGGACAGAAGCCTACTTCAGAGTGCCTCTGAAAGACTCTACCTAGCAGTGTATCAAAGCAGATGCTGAGACTCATAACCAAACCTTCTCTAGAGTCCAGGGAACCATATGAAAGAAGGGGGAGTAAGTATGATGTGGAGAGGACAGGAGTTTCCACAAGGACGAAATATGTCAGGGCACAGGGGTCTTTTATGAGACTGTTTCTCCAACCATGGACCATGTATGGATATAACCTAGAACCCCTGCTCAGACATAGCCCAATGGTAGCTCAGTATCCAAGTGAGTACCCTAGTAAGGGGAACAGGGAATATTTCTGACATGAACTCAATGGCAAGCTCTTTGACTCCCCCCCCCCCAGAAGGAGGAGCAGCCTTGCTAAGCCACAGAGGAGGACACTGCAACCAGTCCTGAAGATACCTGATAAGCTAGGGTCAGATGGAAGGGAAGGAGGACCAACCCCATCAGTGGACTTAGAAAGGGGCAGGGAGGAGATGAGGGAAGGATTAAGGGAGGGGGCTATGGCTGGATACAAAGTAAATAACCTCTGATTAATATAAAAATTAAAATTATTTTAAAAAAAGGATAAGCATTTCAAAAGCAGTTTGGAACTGCACTGGTTTAAGAAAGCAGCAGTAGTAGGTTTTCCTAAAATATCCATTCCTAAAATATTCTAAAATGCCTCATTAGTTGGTTGGCTATGCTTACAGTACTAGGCATGTGTTCCTTCCTGCTGAGACAGCTTTCAGTCCAATTAGACAGCTGCAGGTAATCAAAAAGATATAAGGGCCACTACTTAACCTTTGTAGATATACTTGCTTCTGCGGTGGTTCATAGGCATCATGGCTGGGTAGAACTATTGATTGCTTTTCCTCCTTTGCAGCTTCTGTACAAGTTTCTGGCACTAGAAAAGCTAGTCCTCAGGAAAGAGGCTTGCCAGTTATATCCAGCTTTAATGCTCTGACTCTCTTGTCCAGAGTGTGTGGTTTCTTCAGCAATAGGGACTCACTTTCAACTTCTCTACCATGGATTTTTAATAGCGTGAATAACACAGCTGTGAGGTTACCTGCACTAGGTCAAGCCTGATAAAAATTCCAATGTGTATGTTTCTGAGTTGCAACACCCAGTGAAGGAGCTATTGGCAGTTGATGGCTTTTGGGGAAGGAAAGTCATTTGTCTTTAAGAGTTTTTACAATGGTAGTTTGCCTCTTCCCCAGTGGACAACCAACCCAATGTAAATGGGCAACAGTAATTGGATTATAAAGAAAAAGAAGGACATCAGAAGAAGAAGAAAACAGGAAACAAGCTAGAAACCCACCACGGAGGGCCTCTGAAAGGCTCTGCCCTGCAGACTATCAAAGCAGATGCTGAGACTTATGGCCAACTCTTGGGCAGAGTGCATGGAATCTTATATAAGAAGTGGGAAATAGTAAGATCTGGAGTGGACAGGAACTCCACATGGAGAGCAACAGAACCAGAAATTTGAACACAGGGGTCTTCCCAGAGACTCATGCTCCAACCAAGTACCATGCATGGAGATAACCTAGAACCCACAGATGTAGCCCATGGAAGTTTAGTGTCCAAGTGGGTTCCATAGTAATGGGAAGAGAGACTGCCTCTGACATAATCTGATTGGCCTGCTCTTTGATCACCTCCCCCTGAATGGGGAGCAGCCTTACCAGGCCACAGAAGATGACAGTACAGCCACTCCTGATGAGATCTGATAGACTAAGATCAGAAGGAAGGAGAGGAGGACCTCCCCTATCAGTGGGCTTGGGAAGGGGCATGCGTGAAGAAGGGGATGGGAGGGTGGGATTGGAAGGGGAGGAGGGAGGGTCTTATGGGGGGATACAAAGTGAATAAAGTGTAATTAATAAAAAATAAATTAATTAATTAAAAAATAAACAGACTAGAGAGCTGTTAAAGGGTAAAATTATCATAAAACTGTGGGTCACAATATTATGCAATCGCTAGCTACATTGATTTAGAGAAGAATAAAATGTTTGAATATTGTTGAGAAGTTAATGCAAAAACCTATTGAAAAAAAATTGTTAATTTGAGCCAGGCTCGGTAGCTTATGCCTGTAATCCCAGCACTTGGCGAGGCAGAGGCAAGCAGATCTGTGTGAGTTCAAGGGCAGCCTGGTCTACAAAGTGAGTCCAGGACAGCCAAGGTTATAGAGAGAAACCCTGTCTGGAAAAACCTAAATAAATAAATAAATTTAAAAATGCTCAAACATTTTGTAGCTTATGTAGCATATAACTGAACCTTTTTATTATATAAAAGTATTGTTTCAGCTTAGTACTTTGTGCTTACACCATGTATAAAACTTTGGATGAATAAATATAGCCATAATTTTTTTCTCATGACCTCATACTCTGTATAGGCATATCAATTACTTTTACAGAAAGTGGTAATTAAACATATAAAACTCAAAAAAAAAAAAAAAAAAAGAAAACAAAAACAATGAGGTCATGAAGTTGGGAGGAAGATGTGGTGAGGAGACCTGGTGGAGTTGGAAGGAAGGAATATGGAATTTCTATGAGGAAGATACATTGTATACATAGATAAAATTTTCAAAGAATAAAATATAAACAAATTAGCCATAGTAAAATATTTGTGAAGGTTTATAATAAAGAAATGATAAGTATTTAAGAAGATAAATACACTTATCCTCATTTAAAGAGTCCTGATGAGACCTGACAGGGTAGAGTCAGAAGGCAGAGAGGAGGACCTCCTCTATCAGTGGACTAGGAAAGGGGCAGAGGGGGAGAAAAAGGAAGGAGAGTAGGTTTGGGAGGGGATAAGGGAGGGGGACACAGACAGAATACAAACTGAATATTGAATAGATAATAACAATAATAATAATAAGAAAAATTAATTGTATATACAATGTATAGAGACATCACCTAGAGGCGGCAGAAAGCATCAGCCTGTTGCCACTGTCCACCACTGTGACAGTATCATAACTTTGGAAAAACTACAATTTTCTAATAATTTTTTTGAAAATAAACAGTAAGAACATGAAGTATGGTTTCTACTGAATAAGTTTTTCTCTTGCACCATTTGAGTTAGTTTTCTCATTGCTGTGTCAAAACTATCCAGCCGGGATACAAAGTGGACACTTTGTAATAAATAATAATAATAATAATAATAATAATAATAATAATAATAATAATAA
>NW_026596091.1:22183787-22186195 GCF_907164565.1 Psammomys obesus | reverse complement strand
AATAATAATAATAATAATAATAATAATAATAATAATAATAATAATAATTTTAGTCATCCAGGAAATGCAAATCAAAACGACTCTAAGATTTCACCTTATACCCATCAGAATGGCTAAGATCAAAAACTCAAGTGACAAGACATGCTGGAGAGGTTGTGGAGTAAGGAGAACCCTTCTCCACTGCTGGTGGGAATGTAAACTTATACAACTACTCTGTCTCTGACATGAACTGATTGGCCTGCTCTTTAATCACCTCCCCCTGATGGGGGAGCAGCCTTACCAGGCCACAGAAGAAGACAATGCAGCCACTCCTGATGAGACCAAATTGACTAGGATCAGAAGGAAGAAAAAGAAGTCCTCCAACATCAGTGGACTTGGGGAGGGGAATGCGTGCAGAGGGGGGAGGAAGAGAAGGATTGGCATGGAGGAGGGAGGAAACTACAGGGGGGGATACAAAGTGAATAAAGGGTAATTAGTAAAGAATTAAAAAAAGAAAGGAAAAACTGAAAAAAAAAAGAAATGTTCAGTGTTCTTAGTTATTAGGAAGATGCAAATCAAAACGATCCTGAGATTTCACCTTACACCCATCAGAATAGCTAAGGTCAAAAACTCAAGGGAGAACACATGCTGGAGAGGATGTGGTGAAATGGAAACCTTCCTCAATTGCTGGTGGGAATGTCAACTTGTACAACCACTTTGGAAATCATTCTGGTCCTTTCTCAGACAATTAGGACTAGTCCTATTTCAAGATCCAGCTATACCACTCCTAGTCATATATCCAAAAATATGCTCCCTAGAGGGAGAGGATTTGCTTAGTCCTGCTGTGACTTGGGAAGCCAGGGGGGATTGGAATCAAACAGGGGGCCTTTTCTTTTCTTGGAGGAGGGAGTGTGGAGGTGGAACTTGGAGGAGAGGAGTGAGAGGGCTATGATCAGGATGTAAAGTGATTAAATAAATACATAAATAAATAAATGGAGAGAAAAAATAGAACACTGGAAACAAAGGTGGTGTTTTAGATTTGTATGGTGATTTGCTTATAAAGAGTGCTTTTTCTAAATGTCACCTGATTCTAAAAGTATTTTCAACAAAATTTTCCATATTTGTGACACAGAAAACTGAGACTCAAAAGGTGTTATGTCTTGACCTAAGAGATATTGCAAGTTTTGGAAATGAATTGTGGTTGCTTTCCTGTATTCCTCATTCCCTCTATCTTAGTATTTTTATGATTATCATTTTTAAAACAAGTTGTGTTTCCAATGTTTTATAATAACATAACTATATTTTTAATGAACTTAATTTTGACTTAAAATTATTATAACCAAAGTTCTATATGATTATTGGAAACAATCAATCACATTTACTGTAAATTGAAGTCATCTTTAAAATATATGCCCCATAAAATGCAAAGCACAATCAATGTCATCAAATGCTAGCGTGAGGTTGGCACTTTCTTTGTTAAAAAGGGAGATTAGCAAGTCCCAGAAGGAGGCTGAAGACAGTGGCACCAAACTGAGTTCTTTCTTAATGCAATCAACAGCTCTGAAAAGAGGACAATTTTCTCATAGTGCAATCCACTGTTATTTAAGGCCAAGCTTGCATGCCTTCTGAAATCAATTTGTGTGCCTCTGCAGTGGCATTTGTCCCAATTTGTGGTAAGTGCTGCATAACTTCTCACCTAGCAAGACCATCTCTGAAGTTATAGAATCTCAGGATACACAACTGAAAGGATTTCTGCAACATTAACAATGACCAACACTCTTTTTTAGTCCCTATGCTGAGCTATTTATGTGTCCCTTTTGTTACAGAAAATATATTTTCTTGTGTAGAGTGTGGTATTCACATTTCATTGACAAAGAAAAAAAACTTCGATTATTTGCTAGAAGACACATAATGTGTCTTTATTTTTATTTATTTATTTATTTATTTTTAATTTTATTTCAGTGTTTGTGCATGTGAATGTGTGTGTGCACGTGTGTGTGTGTGTTTGTGTGTGTGTGTGTGTGTGTGTGTGTGTGTGCATGTGTGTGTCATACTGAGAGAGTGTGTGGTCTTAGGAAAACGTTCAGGAGTTATTTCTCTCAGCATACCGAAGAAAAGCTACATGCTGTTTCTGTAGTTTTGTGTACACCAGCCTAGGATGATGATCCTGTCTCCACATCTCATTACAGCATAGGCATGAAAAGATGGCAGATGCATATCATCACATCTGGATTTTCTGCACGAATTCTGGTTGTGAAACTTACATTGGCAAGCCTTCACAGCAAGTACTTTGTACCTATTGAACTGCCTTGCTGGCCCAGATATGGATTTTTGTCTGCTTGCCTGCCTGCCTGTCTGTCTGTCATTCATTCTATCTGTCTATATCTATCTATCTATCTATCTATCTATCTATCTATCTATCTATCTAT
>NW_026596091.1:22113142-22183777 GCF_907164565.1 Psammomys obesus | reverse complement strand
TATCTATCTATCTATCTATCTATCTATCTATCTATCTATCTATCTATCTATCTATCTATCTATAGTGATTTTCATTTTTTCACATTTTCTTTTTATTTTTATAACAATTTATTCACTTTGTATCCCCCCTGTAACTCCTCCCTCCTCCCCTCCCAATTCCACCCTCCCTCCCCCTTCTCCACACATGTCCCTCCCCCAGTCCACTATGAGGGGGTCCTTCTTCCCTTTCTTCAGATCCTAGTCTATCAGGTCTCATCAGGAGTGGCTGCATTGTCTTCCTCTGTGGCCTGGTAATGCTGCTCCCACCTCATGAGGAGGTGATCAAAGAGCAGGACAATCAGTTCATGTCACAGACAGTCCCTGTTCCCATTACTATGGAACCTACTTGGACACTGAACTGTCATGGGCTACATCTGTGCAGGAGTTCTAGGTTATCTCCATGAATGGTCCTTGGTTGGCATATCAGTCTCAGGAAAGACCCCTTTGCCCAGATTTTTTGGTCCCGTTGTTCTCCTTGTTGAGCTCCTGTCCTCTCCAGATCTTAATATTTCCCACTTCTTTCCTAAGATTCCATGCACTCTGCCCAAAGGTTGCCCATAAGTCTCAGCATCTGTTTTGATACCCTATAAGGTAGAGCCTTTCAGAGGCCCTCTGTGGTAGGCTCCTGTCCTGTTCCCTGTTTTCTCCTTCTTATGATGTCTATCCTTTTTGCTTTCTGAATGGGGATTGAACATTTCAGCCAGAGTCCTCCTTCTTTATTAGTTTCTTTAGGTGTACAAATTTTAGTAGCATTTTCATATGTGCATACTCTGTATTCTAGTCCCTCTTCTCTAACCCTCTATTTTCCTCTCTGCCCTATAAGACTTCATCTTATCCCTAAAAATCTCTTTCTTCCATTTACTGTTTTTGGACATGTTTTTTGTTCCACAGACAAGAGATCAGCACTATGCGCTAGAGCCTTCTGAGTCTCTTCCTTTCCATATGTGTTAGAAGGGCCTTACCTCTGTAGACCAGTACACACACACACAGCTGCTCTGAGTTTATGGTTGCTGTGGCTTTGATGTACTTAGAAGTTGAAAATTCACCCTCTTGCTCACTCTCCTGTTGCTCTTATGCTATTTCTTCAAAAATGTTTCCTGAAACTTAATGGCCTAGTAAGGTGACTCTGCCAGGGGGAGGTGATCAAAAAGCAGGAAAATGAGTTCATGCCAGGGACAGCCCCTGCTTTCTTCACTAGGGACCCCACATGGAGAATGAACTGCCCATGGGCTACATCTGAGCTGGGGTTCTAGGTCTTCTCCATGCATGATCTGTAGTTGATTCATCAGTCTCTAGAGGTCCAGTGGGCCCAGATTTTTTGGCTCTGTTGATCTTGTGGAAGTACTGCCCCGCCATATCTTTCTATCTCCTCCTTCTTCCCTAAGATTCCCTGCACTCTTCACAAAGTTTGACTATGAGTCTCAGCATCTACTTCAATACCCTGATGGATACTCTATCAGAGACCCTCTGTGGTAGGCTCCTGTCCTGTTGCCTGTCTTGTCTCACTACTGATGTCTATCCTGTTTGCGCTTCTGAATAAGGATTAAGCATCTTCCCTTGCTGATTATTTTCTTTAGGACTACAGATTGTAGTATGTATATCTTATGTTATATGTCTAATATCCACTTATAAGTAAGTACAGATCATGTGGGTCTTTCTGTTTCTGGGTTACCTCACTCAGGATGATCTTTACTAATTCTAGCCATTTGCCTGTAAATTTATGATTCCTCGTTTTTAATAGCTGAATAGTATTCCATTATGTAGATGTACCACAGTTTCTGTATCTATGCTTCTGTTGAGGGACATCTAGGTTGTTTCCAGATTATGGCTATTATGAATAAAGCTGCTACAAACATGGTTGAGCAAATGTCCTTGTTGTATAGTTGAGCATCTTTTGGATATATGCCCAGGAGTGGTATAACTGGATCTTTAGATCTTGAGATAGCACTATTCCTAATTTTCAGAAAAATTACCAGATTGATTTCCAAAGTGGTTGTACAAGGTTACATTCCCATGACCAGTGGAGGAGGGTTCCCCTTTCTCCACAACCTCTCCAGCATGTATTGTCACTTGAGTTTATGATCTAAGCCATTCTTATGGGTATAAGGTATAGTCATAGGGTCATTTTGATTTGCACTTCCCTGATGACTATGGACTGGACGTTGAGAAGATTTTTTGTTTTTTTAATTTTAAATTTAGAGATGTATAATTTTTAAATTAATGGTAGTATTTGTGACTATTTGAACATTTCCTCAATGTGAGTGTGCATATCTAGGTTTGCTCTTCCTGCTGATAACAACCCTTATTTCTCTTTCCTGTGGCCTTGAGGCATGAGAAGCCCGGGCCATCTGGAATTCAGTGTGAGGCCTTCTAGTACGTGAAATTCAGTTCCAGTTTTGAAATTCAATCATATTATCTAAGCTCACTAGGAAGGACAATTTGAAATAGCATCATGCAAAATGTTTTTATTCAATACCATGTGCTATTCCTGATTTCTCTATTATTGGTCATATGTTTGGGAGAGATTTAACAAAATTTGGTGAATTTCTTGGATTTTAAAAAGGACATATACTCCAGGCATGTCATCACATGAAGAACCAGTTTACTTAAAATCTCTCTAAGCTATGTCATCTGCAACTTCTCTCATAGTCAGTGTGCTAATTAGGTATCCTCTTTATAAAATACTCCTAGCCAGAACCACGTATTTTCTGTTTCTTAATCATGTGTATTGCTTAGTGTTCTGTGTATGTGGATAATTATTTATCATTATCTGTTATATTATTGCCTCTTCTGTGCGGTAAATTCTTAGTCAATTTTTCCTCTGAGTACTTCCTACCCTTGTGCACTTTCCAATTCTTCGGTAAACTGGAAATCTTCACTTTTCATCTGTACAGAATTCTACTATGAACAAAATCACCCTAGTAACTCATTATCTTTAATAGAAGGACCACATCAATGCTTCATATTTATTTAGAATGTTAAATAGCATGACCCTCAAGAATTTATTTTTATCTTGGGAGGTTTACAGCATAGTATTTGCCATAATAATTGCTTCAATATTACACTTGGTATTCACTCTTTCATTTCTGCTATTTATTTCTCATTAGTTGACTGGTTAAGTCACAAATGGCTGCATATTTACACTGTAATTTATCACTGTGAAGGTAATAAAATTTAGTATAAAATCTGTTGCCAATTTCATATTGCCTTTCTTCTTTAACACTATGCTAACAGGAATAAAATTTGAATGCAGGCACATTCAGGTTCTATATATGTTAAACTAAGTAAGCTATGTTTAATAAAGACATGATTAATATCATTTGTAAGTAATATTGCACATACAGATGAAAGTATTGATCATGTTTTGCTATCATTTACTATATATTCTAGCTGAATGTTTCAAATTGATCTATTAAGAGCTATTGAAAATCAAGCAATATTTATTTTTGATTGATTTAATTTATATTTTCTAAATAACTGTTTGAATCTGTAGATTCTAACTTAAAGTTAAAATATCATATTATAAAATAAAACAAAGAATCTTTCATGATTTTAGAAGAAAACTAGTTTCTGAGAATAAGAACTCCTTTATAAAATGCTTTAGAAAATCCAAATGAAAGAGAATAATCTTGATTTAATCAAATACATTACTTTCTGGTTTCAATAAGTATCATTAGTTTCAGAGGCATGTTGAGAAACAAAATGCATGTAAAAAAGGAAACTAAGCCTTTCATATATACATATAAGGCATATTTAGAATGTTGTTTGAAATTATGCTAGTTTGTTAGAAGGCAATTTAGGTTCTCTTCCAAGATCCATGACAGAACTTACCTTTCAACTCTGGGATGCAATGAAGAGGTGACTTACACTGTAGAAATACAGATTTTAAGTATTGATTGGTTTCAGTTTGGCCAAAATGATGAAGGCTGCTTCATGAGCAGACTAAAGCCAGAACTTTCTTGTTCCTTGCTACTTGTGGTAAAGAAGTATAAGGGGAATCGCCAAATAGATCAGTTCTATCCAACTATATAAAAGGAGGGTATGTTATCCGTATATCTAGCCAAAAGGGGGAACCAGGAAAACGTGAATATACCAAAGTTGTTTAGCCTCCATCTAAATTTTATTAGTCTACTGATAGATATTCATATGCTATTTTTTCTTTTTTTTATATACAATGTCAACTAAATTCAGGAGTATATTCTTTGCAGTACTTGCCCTGGTTTTAGAGACTAGAGAATTTTGAGATCCTATGATGTATACTAAGACATTTCAATAAAATCATGCTGATAAAAAAAAAAAAAATCAGTGACATCAGTAGCCTGTTATATTCCGGGAGTCCTTTGAACTACCCTGATGAGCTACTCAAATGTGGGCTTCTTATGTCTGGTATTGGAGTTTTTGTTAGATAGTTTATGGCCTTGGCTAAAACATTGCCAGCCCCAGTGTGAAATTTATATGTAAATCCTACATGTATATGCATACACCACATATAATTATATGTATTATATAATATTTTAGATGAGTAGGTAGTTTTAAAAATATGATTCCTTATAGCCTTTTCAGACATTCTCCCTGTTATTTGGTCCTTTTCCCCATTCATTCTGTGTTGACCTCCCTATGTCCTTCCAACTAACCTTATCTATTTTTGTCATTTTCCTCTTAAAATTACTTTTAACCCGCTATTACTCTTTTACTCTTTCTGTTGCTTATTTCCTGCCATGATCCCCTTTATACTTTCCTAACTTATTTGGTTCCTTTGGCTTATATACTTTCATATGGAGAGTTGAAGGCAGAAACCACAGATAAGAGAGGACTTGCAATACTCCTCTTCGGGTCTGCGTTATCTTTCTCGGTATAAGATTTTCTAGTATCACTTAGAGGCCTACAATTTTCATGATTTCAGGTTTTGTTTTACAGACGAGCAGCATCCATGATATTTATGTTCTGCACTTTCATTAGCCATTTGTCAACTGAAGGGCAATTAGGTACTATTCATTTCTTAGATCTTTTTCCTATGAAGGCAGTGAACATGACTATCACTACAACAAGAAATTGAGTCTCTTGATATACATCAAGGAATGATATTGTTATGCCACATAGTAGATTTAGATTTAACTTTAGGAGAGTTCTCCACACTGGTTCCAGAATGGCTAAACCATTTTGAAACTCTAACAACAGTGAGTGAGGGCTCCTCTCTCCTCACATTCTTTCCATAGGAACTGAGGGTGTGTAGAGAAACACAGAAAAAAGGAGAGAACTCTGAGCTGTTCCAGAGTTCACCAGAAAGCAAAGAAAAAGAAAGAATGTTATGTTGGGTGAAAATACAGCACAATAGAACGTAAATCAGGATTGCATAATATCTTAGAATTAAACATAATCTTTCTTCTTTTTTAGTGTGTGTTTCCATTTTATTTTATTTTTCTTTTTTTTTTGTCATGGAATTCTTTTTTTTTTAATTTTATTTTTTTCTTATCAGTTACATTTTATTAACTCTGTATCCCAGCCGTGTCCCGATCCCTCATTCCCTCCCAGTCCCTCTCTCCCTCCCTCATCTCCACTGTGCCCCTTGCCAAGTCCACTGATAGGGGGAACCTCCTCCCCATTCATCGGATCCTGTTTTATCAGGTATCTTCAGGACTGGCTGCAAAGCTCTCCTCTGTGGCCTAACAGGACTGCTCCTCCCTTGGGGGGGTGGGGAGGCCAAAGAGCCAGTCATTGAGTTCCTGTTAGAAATAGTCCTTGTTCCACTCACTATGGGAAACCAATTGGTTTCTGAGCTACCACAGGCTACATTTGAGCAGAGGTTCTAGGTTACATTCATACATGGTCCTTGGTTGCATGTCAGTCTCAGAAAAGACCCTGTGCCCAGATATGTTTGGTCCTTGTGGAACTCCTATCCTTTCCTCATCAGACTAACTCCCCTTCTTTCTTATGATTCCCTGTACTCTGCCAAAGGTTTGGTCTTGAGTCTTTGCTTTGAAAACACTGCTAGTTAGAGTTTTTCAAATGCGCTCAGTAGACTCCTGTCAATGTTTAATGTGCATCCCATCTGTCTTTCAAAACGAGGATTGATAATGATACCCCATGTCCGCTCTCTTGATTATCTTTTTTAGGTGTACATATTTCATTATGTTTATCATAACTTATAGGTCTATATAAGTGAGTATATACCGTGTTTGTCTTTCTCCTTCTGGGATATTTCACTCAGGATGATCTTTTCTAGGTCCCACCAGTTGCCTGCAAATTTCATGATTTCCTCCTTTTTGATTGCTGAGTAGTATTCCATTGTGTAAAAATACCACAATTTCTGTACCCATTCCTCCGTTGATGGACATCTGGGTTGTTTCCAGGTTCTGGCTATTACGAATAAAGCTGCTATAAACATGGTTGAGCAAATATCTCTTTTGTGTACTTGAGCAAACTTTGGGTATATACCTAGCAGTGGTATAGCTGGGTTTTGAGGAAGCACTATTCCTAATTGTCTTAGAAAGCGCCAGATAGATTTCCAGAGTGGTTGTATCAGTTTACATTCCCACCAGCAGTGGAGGAGGGTTCCCCTTTCTCCACAACCTCTCCAGCATGTGTTGTCCCTTGAGTTTTTCATCTTGGCCATTCTGATGGGTGTAAGGTGATATCTCAGGGTCGTTTTGATTTGCATTTCCCTGATGGCTAATGAGGATGAGCATTTCTTTTTCTCTGTTTTTCTCTGCCATTCGATATTCCTCTACAGAGAATTCTCTGTTTAGCTCTGTTCCCCATTTTTTAATTGGATTACTTGGTTTGCTGCTTTTCAGCTTCTTTAGTTCTTTGTATATACTCGATATTAGTCCTCTGTCAGATAAAGGGTTAGTGAAGATTCTTTCCCAATCTGTAGGCAGGTGTTTTGTTTTGATGACAGTGTCCTTTGCTTAACAGAAGCTTTTCAGTTTCATGAGGTCCCATTTATTGATTGTTGCTCTTAGAGCCTGTGCTGTTGGTGTTCTGTTCAGGAAGTTGTCTCCTGTGCCAATGAGTTCTAGGCTGTTCCCACTTTTTCTTCTAACAGATTTAGAGTATCTGGTTTTATGTTGAGGTCTTTGATCCACTTGGACTTTAGTTTTGTGCAGGGTGATAAATATAGATCTATTTTCATTTTTCTGCATGTGGACATCCAGTTGGACCAGCACCATTTGTTGAAGATGCTGTCTTTTTTCCATTGAATGATTTTGGCTTCTTTGTCAAAAATTGAGTATTCATAGGTGTGTGGGTTTATTTCTGGGTCTTCTATTCGGTTCCATTGATCCTCCTTTCTGTTTTTATGCCAATACCATGCAGTTTTTATTACTATTGCTCTGTAGTACAACTTGAGATCGGGGATGGAGATACCTCCAGATGATCTGTAAACATAATCTTTCAAGACAGAAAAATTTATATGACACATAGAAGTAGGATTCTAAAAGAACTAAATATAGCAAAGAAACAAACATCGAATTTGTTGAGAGTTAATTTGTCATATTTATTTAATTTTTGTGGGGGTGAAATGATTATATTCAAAGTTGTAAGAGAGTCAAGGGAGACAAGTAACCTATCAAATGCCTTAAGAAACTTAGCCAAAATGGAAACAGAGAAACTGAGAAGTATTAACAAATAGTTTGCTCCTGCTAACTTTGTGTATCATTACAGAAGAGTGTATGAAACAGAAAGAATCATATAGAAAAAAATTCTTCAATTCATTATGTTTTAAATGAAGGATGTTCATGATGGAAGATTTCTGACATGAAGATTAAGAAGCATTGCATACATATTTACAACTAATAATTGACTACAGAGTGATAGGTATAGAGAGATATCATACACTTTCCTGGGAGAAGAATTCAGGAAGCATGGGTTTACAAGTGTCCACAATGAACAATGAGTTATAAATGGAGAAAGATCTAATCTGATTGACTAAATCAGAAGTCAGTGGAAGAAGTGGGCACTGGAGGTGCAAAGATTTCATCTTTGAGCTTACTGGGAATATTTATTTTTTAATTTATTTAATTTTTTAAGAGAAAAATTAAAGTAACATGTATTCAAGAATACTTTGAGTATTTTTCTCATCTTCATTATATGCTATCTGTGGTGTTTATGCTGAAAGTGGTTATTATCCTGACATTTTTATCTGAGACTAATTTTTGTAAGAAAGTACTATGACTTCACAAGTAAACAAGGAGCTGAGAAACGCAAGTACAGGAGAAGAAAAAAAGAGAGTATGATCATGTCCTACTGGATTTCTTGACCACTTGTAAAGAGGCAAGAGGAAATTTAGTTGTGGATTTTCTTTTCATATAGGTTTTCAAAAAATATTCAGAACTATATAGATACAGACTCTGTAGTGAAAACAAACAAAAAATAATTTAGTGGCATTTAACCCAGGAAGCCATTGATTATCCTTTTTTTGTTGTTCTTTTATTATTATTAATTATTAATTATTTTTATTATTATTAATTACACTTTATTCACTTTGTATCCCCCACAAACCCCATCCTTCCTCCCCTCCTAAACCCACCCTTCCTCCCCCTTCTTCACACATGCCCCTCCCCAAGTACACTGATAGGGGAGGTCCTTTTCTCCTTCCTTCTGATTTGTAATAGCCAGAAGCTGGAAACAGCTCAGATGTCCCTCAACTGAAGAATGGATGCAGAAATTGTGGTGCAGCTATACAATGGAATATTACTCAGCAATGAAAAATAAGGAAATCATGAAATTTGTAGGTAAATGGTAGGACCTGGAAAGGATCATCCTGAGTGAGCTGTCCCAGAAGCAGAAAGACACACGGTATATACTCACTCATATAGACATGTAATATGGAATGAACCTACTGAAATCAGTACATCTAAAGAAACTAATCAAGAGAGAGGACTCTGACTAAAATGCTCAATCCCCATCCCAAAAGGCAAAGAGGAAGGGCATCAGAGGAGAAAGAAAACAGGAAACAGGCTGGGAACCTGCCAAAGAGGGCCTCTAATTTTTATTTTACATGCATTAGTGTGAAGGTGTCAGATCCCTTGGAATTGGCATTACAGACAGTTGTGAACTGCCATGTGGTTGCTGGGAATTGAACCCCGGTCCTTTGAAAAAGCAGACGGTGCTCTTAAACACTGAGCCATCTCTCTAGTCCTGAGAATATTTCTTAAAGTTGCAAAGTACTGTTCATGTGTCAGTTGATATAAGTGGTCACAAATACAAAGTAATACAGGCATTTTCATATCTGTCTTTATGCTGAGATGGGTCAAAGACAGCTCAAGACAGCTTGAATTAGTAGTCTCAATAGATTGATCTGTTATTGGAATGCCATTAATAACAATAAATGAAAAGGTCAAATACAAATTAGTATTTATGAATTTGAATTACCTAATATAGTAATCATTTGAGGTAAAAAGAAAAATCTTCTAAGTTAAAATTATGGGCTGCTAAAATAATAAACACCCAGTCCTCCATTGCAGCTGCCTGCACTGATGTGTAATATTCTTCCTTTTATTGTGTAACATTAGGTAATGAATGTTTTTAATTTTATTTTTAAGATGGCATTTGTAAAATATATGATCTTACAATAAACGGCCCTTCCTCGAGGTATTTTGTAGATTTTCTGAGCTAATGATTGGATTCATGGCCTGGGGAACCTGGGAATGCTGGGAACATGAAGCACCTGCTCTGAAGCCTGATGACTTGATTTTTATCCCTAGGATCTAAATGGTGGGACAAAGAGGAAATTCTTGCAAGCTTTTACATACACAGGTGCTCTTTCATTACACCCACCTCCAAATAAAGAAAATGCAACACAAATTAAATGTATGGTCTAGAGTTTACATTAGTCCGTAAGTGTTCAAAGGAACACGTCTCCCAAGTTTACAACAGTGGAAGTTAGTTGCAATAAGAGGTATCTAGCTGTCTACATTTTGATTCAGAGGTTTAATCCAAATCTAATAAATCAAGTCACATGTATTAGTGGATGTAGAAATGTTCTTTTTACAGGTAATAAATGACAAATCTGTTGAACTTAGTTATCTGGGTGAAAATTTGCTTATATTTTATCTGTATGCAAGGAAAAAAATAACCTTATATTTTTTTCAGATATTTAAACCTAAACGCTAAACGTAAATACATATTTACTGTCATTTCTTAAACAATATATACTTTCATCAAATTAGTTTTCAATATTCAGCAGTCAGAACAAGTTTTGGCACTAGTTTGTTCTTGTGATTTAAAGCATATTTTAAACTACAAATAACATATCATATGTTTTATAGGGGGACTGCTTTTTCTAGTAATCATAAGGCTGGATAAAGTTTTTCAAATACGCAAGTCTTAATATTGGCCACTAGTACAATGTGTATTACCTCAATAGATTTAAGATTGTTTCTGAAACATGGAGTTCTAAATGTTACAAACATATATTTCTAGGAGCACATACACACACAGAGGTATATATGCATGTATTTGTATGTGCATCAAGTCACACAAGCAAACCCATATATACAACATCAGTTTTAGTGGTTGATTTCTCAAATGTAAAACTTAAGTCAAAATGTCAAATATAAGACTATTTTATTGAAAATTACTAATGTAAAAGTTTCTGATTTTTCAGTGCACTACATTGTTTTTCAGTGTGCCTCTCAGCATTTGGTTGAAAGGCAGACTTTTAAGGTTGAATGGAGGAACACTTGGAAGGACTTTGTTTGCCCAGGGAGGAAACTTGACTAAGCCTTCTCCAAATGCCACATCACCAGCAAAGGGCAAATCCTGAACTCAGATTCTGACCTCAGAGGTTGTGTTCATTTCATAAGGGAAAGGAGGTTACAGAAGGCATTGAAATTCTGCAAGTGTGAGCTGAAGGACAGTATCAGTGGAAAGTTTATCTTGCAGAGGGCAACAAGAGCTTCATGATACTCTGCTGGGGAAAAGGCAAAATCAAATATGTTACTCAATGTTGGGAGGGACAAAAAAAGTGAATGAAATATAGATAGCTTTAAAATATCATCTTGTAATGCTAGTTGCACGTCAGTCATCCCATTGTGTTTATTTTGAACAAGTTAGTGACATTTAGAAAGAAGGGGGGACTTTGGCAGCTTTCAGTAGGTGGTCAGTTTGACATTTCCAAGTAATGTCTCACTGTGCTAATAAAGTCTATCAAGACCTGCTGGTTCTGTTCTAATTTTATTCTTTCAGTTCATTTAAAGTAATGCATTAATAAGTGACAGTATATAGGCAAGTGGTAAATTCAAGAATTTATACATACTAAAATTTTAAACTTGATATTTTTTATGTATAACAGACAGGAGAAATGTGAATGCTTTTGTAGGAGCTCTATGGCATTTAAAAATTATTTAATTTTATTTTTCAACATTTAAATACTCAGTTTATCTCCAATAAAACAAATTGTATTTTTAAATAATCCCTACAGCTATTATCACAACAGATTCATGTGGCTTGGCAAGCAACAAAGAACTTGGACATCTGTTACAGGGAAAACAAACCAATATAAATTGAGCCATCATTGATGTTGCTATAATTTAGTAATTAATTGATATTTTACAGCACAAATTTGCACTACATAACAGCAACTATGTCTTTATAATTTGCTGATTTACAGCATATCATCTCACCCACATTCATTTCAATAGTTATCCTGCATCCTAAACCTGAAATTATGTCTACCCATCTAACCAACAACAATGCTCTTCAGCGATATCTGTGTTCATGCGACTATTGTCACAATACAGCTAATATCTTTGTTTTCTTTGTGTTTTACTCCCTTTTGGTTTCTTCTTTCCACATCCAAGGAAGACTACTCTTACTTATTGGTATAGGACTTCAATCTATTGTTGTTTTTGCAGATTTTGTTCTTAGTGCATTTTCATGTGGATTGCTTTCTGTTTGTTTTTTTTAAAGAATATTTAGTGTGAGCAGCTAAACTTCCACTTCCTCTGCTCAAAATTAACTCAGAAAAATCAGTAACCTTCCTGTATACAAAAGAAAAAAGGGCTGAGAAAGAAATTAGAGAAACAGCACCCTTCACCATAGCCACAAATGACATAAAGTACCTTGTTGTAACCCTAACCAAGCAAGTCAAACAACTGTATGAAAAAAATTTCAAGTCTCTGAAGAAAGAATTAGAAGAAGATATCAGAAGATGGAAAGATCTCCCATACTCATGTCTTGGAAGGATTAACATAGTAAAAATGGCCATCTTACCAAAAGCAATCTAGAGATTCAATGCAATTCCCATCAAATTACCAACACAATTCTTTACAGACCTGGAAAGAAAAATTCTCAACTTCATATGGAATAACAAGAAACCCAGAATTGCTAAAACAATCTTCTACAATAACAAATCTGGAGGTATCTCCATCCCTGATCTTAAGCTGTACTATAGAGCAACAGTAATAAAAACTGCATGGTACTGGCATAGAAACAGAATGGTGGATCAAAGGAACCAAACAGAAGACCCAGAAAGAAATTCACACACTTATGGACACCTGATCTTTGACAAAGATGCCAAAACCATACAATGGAAAAAACATAGCATCTTCAACAAATTGTGCTGGTCTAACTTGATATCTACATGTAGAATGCAAATAGATCTATACTTATCACCCTGCACAAAACTGAAGTCCAAGTGGATCAAAGACCTCAACATAAAACCAGACACATTAAATCGGTTAGAAAAAAAAAGTGGGGAAGACCCTAGAACTCATTGGTATAGGAGACAACTTCCTGACTAGAACACCAACAGCACAGGCTCTAAGAGCAATAATCAATAAATGCGACCTCATGAATCTAAAAAGCTTCTGTAAAGCAAAAACATCATCATCAAAACTAAACAACTGTCTACAGATTGGGAAAGAATCTTCACCAACCCTTTATCTGACAGAGAGCTAATATCCAGTATATATAAAGAACTAAAGCTGAAAAGCAACAAACCACATAATCCAATTAAAAAATGGGGAACAGAGCTAAACAGAGAATTCTCAACAGAGGAATATCGAATGGCAGAGAAACACTTAAAGAAATGTTCAACATCATTAGCCATTAGGGAAATGCAAATCAAAAGGACCCTGAGACCTTACACACATCAGAATGGCCAAGATGAAAAACTCAAGGGACAACACATGCTGGAGAGGTTATGGAGAAAGGGGAACCCTCCTCCACTGTTGGTGGGAATGTAAACTTGTACGCCCACTCTGGAAAGCAATCTGGCACTATCTCAGACAACTAGGAATAGCACTTCCTCAAGATCCAGCTATACCACTCCTACGCACATATCCAAAAGAGGCTCAAGTACACAATAAGGACATTTGCTCAACAATGTTTGTTGCAGCTTTATTTGTAATAGCCAGAAGCTGGAAACAGCCCAGATGCCCCTCAACTGAAGAATGGATGTAGAAATCGTGGTACATCTACACAATGGAATATTACTCAGCAGTGAAAAATAAGGAAATTATGAAATTTGCAGGTAAATAGTGGGAACTGGAAAGGATCATCCTGAGTGAGCTGTCCCAGAAGCAAAAAGACACACATGGTATATACTCACTTCTATAGACATATATTATAGGATAAACCTACTAAAATTTGTACATCTAAAGAAACTAACCAAGAGGGAGGACCCTGACCAAAATATTCAATCCCCATCCCAAAAGGCAATGAGGATGGATATCAGAAGAAGAAGAAAACAGTAAACAAGTTAGGAACCTGCTACAGAGGGCCTCTGAAAAGCTCAACGGTACAGACTATCAAAGCAGATCCTGAGACTTATGGCCAACTGTTGGGCAGAGTGCATGGAATTTTATGAAAGAAGTGGGACATAGTAAGATCTGGAGTGGACAGGAACTTCAGAAGGAGAGCAACAGAACCAGAAAATTTGAACACATGGGTCTTTCCAGAAACTCATACTCCAACCAAATACCATGCATGGAAATAACCTAGAACCCCTGCACAGATGTAGCCCATGGCAGTTTAATGTCCAAGTGGGTTATATAGTAATGGGAACAGGGACAGCCTCTGACGTAATATTATTGACCTGCTCTTTGATCACCTCCCCCTGAGGGGGGGAGCAGCCTAACCAGGCTACAGAAGATGACACTTCTGTATGCAGCCACTTCTGAAGAGATCTGATAGACTAAGTTCAGAAGGAAGGAGGACCTTCCCTATCAGTGGACTTGGGGAGGGGCATGCGTAAAGAAGGGGGAGGGAAGGTGGGATTAGGAGGGCAGGAGGAAGGGGTTTATGGGGGGATACAAAGTGAATAAAGTGTAAATAATAAAAGTTTTTTAAAAAAAGAATATTTAGTGTAAGCAACTAAACTTCCAGTTTCTCTGCTCAGTTGCATAGGAGTTAATGCAGTCATTTCTTAATGCCGTCCATCATTGCAGGTATGGGGAAGCAATTTATTGGTCCACATTCAACCATCTCCTCTGTTTATCCAGAATCTCTTCATATCTGAAGATCAAAATGAGTATTTATGAAGAAGATTTACCTTTCTAAACATTGGCCAGTTCCTGTCACATAGTTATACTGGATAATGAGTACCATTTAAGATTCTTCTCTTTATAACCATTGTTTCCCTTGCAGTAATTCTTTTATTTTTTTTAAATTCTTTTATTTTTTTATTCATTTATTCATATTATATCCCAATCACAGCCCCCTCCTTCTTCTACTTCTGGTCCTTCCCTTCCTCCCTCTTCCCCCTTTTCCTCTTCCATTTCTCCTCAGAATAGTGGAGCCCTCCCACCTTACATACTCACTCTCCCTCATCATGTTGCATCAGGACTTAGTACATCCTCTTCTACTGAGGCCAGACAAGGCAGTCCAGCTAGGGGAAAGTGATCTAAGAACAAGCAACTAGGTTCATGTCACCATTTTGCTAAGGAACCCACATGAAGATCAAGCTGCCCATCATTCACATCTCTGTCATGGGCCTAGTTCCAGTTATTGCATGCTCTTTGTTTGGTGCTTCTGTCTCTGTAAGCCCCTATGGGTCTAGGTTAGTTGATACTGTTGGTCTTCTTGAGGGTTTCTTGTCCCCTCTGGGACCTCCTATCCTTCCCCATACTCTTCCACAGGACTCCTCCTGCTCCACCTAATGTTTGGCTGTAGGTCTCAGCATCTGTTTCTTTATGAGGCTACGTGGAGCCTCTCTGAGGATTGTTATGCTAGGCTCCTGTCAATAAGCATAGCGGAGTGTCATTAATAGTGTCAGGAGTTGACTTTCCCCAATGATATCGGTCTAAGGTTGGGCCATTCTTTGGTTGGTCATTTCTTCATTCTCTGCTCTGTACAGTGTTAGTGCATTTGACTGTGTATACATTTTCCTTTAAGGAGGGACCTCCTCTTTTATTCTCTACCAAGAATGGTCCTATTAGGTTTGAGATCAAGGAAGTTCACATCTCTCCTATGTTTCTATTTTTCTTCATACCTTTCTGCTAGAATGAACATGTAAGTTACGTTATTATTCTTTTATATCAAAATAGTTTATGAACAAACCTAATCAGAACCTTTTCTTTTTATTATTGTTGAGACAGTAAAATGTGCTTACAAGCCTCCTGTGAAGATAAAGATGTTCATTAACTGTTTTATTAATTCTTCATCCTAGATATAGAAGCCTTAATTCTCTTCAAGGTAATATATTCACAAATAATCCATTTTAATGTAATGTGTTTCCAAATTTCCACCTCCACTCTTTCTTCTTATTAAATTCTTCATAATTTTCTGTCTTTACTATTCCTTTGAAATATCTAACACTGAAAATAAAGGTGGCTCAAAAAAGATATGACATTCAACTACTCAGTCAGTAAAAGCATTGTCTAGTTTCATTCTTTTCCCACATTTCTACTATCTTTTGTTTAAAAGTCTACTTATTGATAATGGTCTTAATCAGTTTTCTCATATTCTTCAGCATGCCCATAAAAAACTCTTTAATTTTTTTTACCATTGATATTTTTTAAACCATGATCAACAAGATTGAAACCTTGATTTTTCTTTAATTGTTTCTGCTTCCATTCTTTAAAGGAACTATAAATATTGTCACGCATTCATACTGACAAGTTCCTATCTGCTGAAATGTTTCTCCCAGTCAAGGTTAATTTTGTATTTAGCATCTGGTTCCAATATACAACATCCTCTCCTTTATATTTCTAGGATGTTTCTATATCAGTAAACTCTGTTTTCTCATCTTTGTTCTTCTTCAAATACTCTATTACCATAAAAGAATAATTTTGCTTAAATAAGTCTTTGTGTTGCCGATTGTATTATTGTTATGTTTGACAACATTTTATAAAATTTTCATTCCTAATGTAGAGACTTAGGGCCTGCTGGGTGTTAAACATTTTTCTTAGTGTCATAAAGGCATAGTAAACATAATAGAAAATATGTGTCTTGAAATTGTTGCCTGTGTTAGATGAGTAGGGAAAATATGTAGTTGTGCTATTCTTAGAAATATCTGCAGTTCAGTTAGTACATAAGAATTTAAAGAGAAAGGCAAGATGAGAAAAGGGGGAGATAGGAATGAATGTTTGATTTGAAAGCGCTGCCAACTTTCTCCAAATTATTCCTCCAAACCTCTCAATTTACTTCTCTGAAAAAAAAAAAACTGATAATTTTGCAGTTCTCTCAAGACAGAACAACTATTTTGAAGTACATAAGGTGTTTCAGAACATCTGATTTTTATACTAGTCTAAGTTTTCTTAGATACCCGAATAGGAAGAAGGGGAAATAATTACTGAAGATTTAAATAACCTAAGCAATACAAACAGTTAATTGAGGTTTGGAGGTTTGTGACAGAAGTACAAACATTTTCTCATGAAATACCAAAGCATATGTCTTCCATGGTACGTGGAATGGTATAAATTATAATGTTTGAGTGTGTACATCTCACAACGTGAAATAATTAGTAGTATTTATTTAATTTAAAAATCTATAACTTTTAACCTTTTTTCCCTCATGTATTATTCTTAGAAGGAACACAAACTAAACTTTAAACATAACTACAACTGAAAAATGACATTACCCCAATGAGGAATAGAGAAGCAAACCTAAAAATACAGAAATAAACACTGCTTTCACATGAAAACATTTTTTTTTAATTTACAAAAAGACAGAATGCTTAAACTATAAACTTTTACCTTTACACATGAATAATATCAGATGTTTGTGGTACTAAAAATGCCCAATGATAAAGACTCACTATTTAAAAAATAATATATTTCTAATTATAGTGAAAATATAAATGGCAGCAAAAGGCCGTCAAAGATATTTGCACATGTACATTTTAAGTGAGAAGCCAAAGAATTAAAAAAAAATTGGGGGGGGGGGTTATTGGATGAAAGTTTAATGCACAAGTCTGAACAAAGGCCAGACAGGTGGTGACAAATTCAGCGACCTGAAGGAGGAACCAGTATTACTGCATTCTTATCTGCCACTAGAGATACAGTTTCTAGGAAACTGCCACAAATGGCCCCTCTCCTCAAGCCACAGCCAAACAAAGGAAGCCAGACCATTAATGGTTTTGGTGCCTTCCCACAGCCAATCAGTTTAAAATGCAACATCCACTTTTGTGTTTCAACCAATAGATGCTTGCCAGGCTGGAATTTCCCTGCTTTGCGCAAGCTGGGAGGGACTAGGACCTATAGCACACCCTCATCGCCCTGAGCTCAGGCTCTACTCTCAAGTGCTGCATCAGCGAGGGCAGAGGCCTGAGCTCAAGACTGTAATAAAAAATACCTTAATGCTTTGCCTTCAATTCCTTTAGCTGTTTGTTTGAAAAATCCTCTGTTTCTTTTACTTCTTTCAGTGATTTAAGTATTCCTCTCTAAAGGCCACAAGCTGTTTGGCTGCAACTTCCTGTATTTCTTTACTAATGGCCATAATCTCTTTGACTTTATCTTCCTCTAGTTCTTTAGGCATTTTATTTGTTTCCTCTATTATCCTCTTTATAAGCATAGATGTTAGGTCTTCTTCTTGAATTTCAATTATGCTGGGGTGGCCAGGGCTGCTTGCCCCTGGATAACTGGGTTCTGGAGATGCCATTTTGCTCTGTCTTTTGGTGTTTCAGCTTTTACGCTGACCTCTAATCATTGGGCTATCTTAGGTGTTGGGTGTTGGTTTCTGGAATCCTGTGGTGAAGAGAATCCCCTTGGCAGGAAGATGGTTTTTCCTGAAGGAAGCCTTCTCAGCTTTTTTGGTATGGTCACTGAATGGCCTGTGGTTTTCAGGAATTGCCTCAGCTCACCTCAGGCATAGAGACCTGAGTGGTAACTGTGATCCTTGTTAGTCAAGAGGGCTCTCCTCTCAACTGGAGAAGTCCTGGAGACAGATGCCCACTTCTGGGTTTTATGCTGTAAATTTAGTGAGCTGCTGCTGTAAACTGGGTGCCTTGTGGTTTGGTCAGTTTAATTAGGGATAACTGGTTGCCCCTTGGAGCAGTTCTGGGGGTTGATCTCGGAGATCCCAGGTTTCTATAGGTCTAAGGTTGGGGCTCTGTGCCCTGATACTCAAGCAGTAGTCAGTGGCAGGTGAACTCTGCTCTCATGAGTGCAGCTGGAGGCTAGGATCAGGAGCCTGTGGATAGTCAGAAACTTTTCAGGAGCTAGGTGTCCTGAGGTAGGGCCAGGTGTTTCCCCTACCATGGGGTTTTCTCCCAACATGAAGGCCTAGTCTGTGGTGTTTGGTTTGGCTCATAGAGTGTGCAAGCACAGGCGGGTGGTGGATCCAAGCTGGTGACTAGGCAGGAACCTGAGACCTTTTCCCTGAAACTTTCCCATGTGTGCTGGGGGGGGGGAGGTGTCAGCTGGGTGCTCTAAGCTGTCTCCCTCCCTGTGGAGTTTTCTCCCAACAAGAAAAACCAGTTTCTGATACCCTGGGGCACACAGTACTGTCTGTGACAGAGAGTTGGGCACATAGAAATTGGGCGCACAAGTCTCTGTGCTCACAGCTGGAACATGCTAGAGAGGTTGTGGAGAAAAGGGAACCCTCCTCCACTGCTGATGGGAATGTAAACTTGTACAACCACTCTGGAAAGTAATCTGGCGCTTCCTCAAACAACTAGGAACAGCACTTCCTCAAGATCCAGCCATACCACTCCTAGGCTTATATCCAAAAGAGACTAAAGTACACAATAAGGACATTTGCTCAACCATGTTTGTAGCAGCTTTATTTGTAATAGCCAGAAGCTGGAAACAACCCAGATGCCCCTCAACTGAAGAATGGATGTAGAAATCGTGGTACATCTACACAATGGAATATTACTCAGCAGTGAAAAATAAGGAAATCATGAAATTTGCAGGTAAATAGTGGGAACTGGAAAGGATCATCCTGAGTGAGCTGTCCCAGAAGCAGAAAGACACACATGGTATATATTCACTCATATAGACATATAACATAGGATAAACCTACTAAAATCTGTACTTCTAAAGAGACTAATCAAGAAAGCGGACCCTGACTTAAACGCTCTATTCCATCCCAAAAGGCAAAGAGGAAGGACATCAGATGAAGAAGAAAACAGGAAACAAGCTAGAAACCTGCCACGGAGGGCCTCTGAAAGGCTCTGCCTGCAGACTATCAAAGCAGACGCTGAGAATTACAGCCAACCGTTGGGCAGTGTGCATTGAATCTTACATAAGAAGTGGAAGTGGTAAACAGTAAGATCTGGAGAGGACAGGAACTCCACAAGGAGAGCAACAGAACCAGAAATTTGAACACAGGGGTCTTTCCTGAGACTCATACTCCAACCAAGTACCATGCATGGAGATAACCTAGAACCCCTGCACAGATGTACCCCATGGCAGTTTAGTGTCCAAATGGGTTCCATAGTAATGGCAAGAGGGACTGCCTCTGACATAATCTGATTGGCCTGCTCTTTGATCACCTCCCCCTGAGCGGGGAGCAGCCTTACCAGGCCACAGAAGATGACGATGCAGCCTCTGCTGATGTGATGTGATAGACTAAGATCAGAAGGAAGGAGAGGAGGACCTCCCCTATCAGTGGACTTGGGAAGGGGCATGCGTGAAGAAAGAGGACGGAGGGTGAGACTGGGAGGGGAGGAGGGAGGAGCTTATGGGGGTATACAAAATGAATCATGAAATTTGCAGGTAAATGGTGGGAACTGGAAAAGATCATCCTGAGTGAGCTATCCCAAAACAGAAAGACACACGTGGTATATACTCACTCACATAGATATATAATATAGGATAAACCTACTAAAATCTGATAGACTAGGATCAGAAGGAAGGAGAGGAAGACCTCCCCTATCAGTGGACATGGGGAGGGGCAATACCCAAGTGGTAATCTGTGGCAGATGAGTACCTCTCTCCTGGTAACAGCAGGCTATCTGGTACACAGCAGGTCCCTGGGTTAGGCCAGTCTGCCGGACCTTTTACAGGGATATACTGGGTGGCCTAAGTCTATCCCCTTTGCCTCCATCCCTGTGTGTCTAAGTCCTACACTGCTATGAAGATGTTGGAGCCAATTCTTGCAGTTATTGATCAACGTGATGCATATTTCATTGCAAGGGTATAAAATAGCCCGTTGCAGTGAATTCCTGAGATGTCTGAATCATTTTTAATAGTTCTGATCTCTGGTAAGTTTGACTCATATATGGAGAATCTGTCAAAAATACAAAGGGGGTAAGACATAAAGATCTAGAAATGTTAGAATCCATTTGCTTGGGAAATTTTTACTTTACAAAAAGATGCTATTAATTTTTTTCTTTTTTTTCTTTTTTTTTTTTTTTAGGATTAGGAAAAGTACAGGAGCTCAGATCCAGATAGTGATTTCTGATATTTTTTTTTTGGTTATTCTGACAATGGAAGGAAGAACTACACTGAACTCTTCTCCTTTTTTTGCGTTTTCCACAGTTCATTGGAGAGTTAACCATCATGTCAGAGAGTCCTTGCATTAGAAACATTAGGTGTTGCTAATGAAAAGGAAAGCTCATTACTTGTATTCACAAAATAAGACCTCAAAAATTCTACTTTCTCCTTAAAAGTAGATAAGGTTGTAATTAGAAACATGTATAAATGTATGAATGTGCATATATGCACGTAAAACAAATTAATAAAAAAGAGACCCTAAACTTGAAAACGGACATGTGGGAGCACACAAGAAGTGTAGGTATGAGGGAAGGATGGGGGGATGCTACAATTATAATCTCAAAAAATAATGTAATTAAATATAGTTACAGAATGATGTTTGTATGGATTGTCCAATTTAATGTGCTTTTAAACTTTCTGGGACTTAGACATCAACTTAAAATAAAACATCTTTGTTTCATCACAGAAGTTGAGAAAAATTAAGTGCATTTCTAGAATAACTCATAGTGAGAAAATTTATTTCAAATATATAGTTATTTTCAATGAATTAACAAAGAATTATATTTTAAATTACATTACTTTCCAATCACAATATTAAGTATTGTTTACAGTTGAGTTATAAATTTTCAATCTCGTTGTTATTAATTTTTTGAGTTGTAGAAACAGGCAAATAAAAAGGATTTTAGAATACAGAAAATCATTTTCATATGGCAAATAGGAAGATATTTGGAATTCCATAGGATATTGAGCAAATGATTTCCCATCCCACATAATATAAATATATTTGTCCAAGATGAATCATATTGTTTTTGGTGATGAGCCACTGGTCGATGTAATATTTGGAGAAATAAAAATGCCTAGTGTCTCCTTCAAGCAGCAGATGTTTCTCTGCTAATATTGAGATAAACATTTCTGTTGAAAACATCTGTGAAAATGACGTGTCTATAATAGAAATGAACATCAGTGGTATTAGAATGTGCCAATTAGGAAAAAATGCTTGTTAACTGAAAATATAGTATTTGAAAAAGAATTGAGGTAAAATTTCAGTTGTAAATCTCAGTTAACAATATTTACTGTGAAGCATATTTTGCAGAATATGTTAGCACTTGTTATCTGCAGGCAAATAATTTCTTGGGATTTTTAATGTAAAGTTTGGAATGTATCTATTTATGAGTTCTTGTCATATATCTTGCCAAACAACATGGCTGTTTTCTTGTTTTGCAGTTTTAATGGAGGCTAGCAAGAATGAAAACAGTGTTTACCCAGAATGGATAGAAATATTTAACATGTGGAAAGTAAGTTTTAAGTTGAGTTATCCTTTCCTCCAGAAATAGCATAGAACTATAATGCACATCAGTCTAAATTAGGAAATACAAACATCTTCAAAAAATAATTTTATAGATATGGAAATAAGTGATGGTCAAAATTAAGAAGATTTGAATTGTTTTAAGCAGACAATGAGTACATATTGTTTATCTTACTGCCAAATTAACATTAAATGTTAATACTAATATTTTAAAAGATTAATTTATATAAATGTACCATAGACTGCATTTACTTTCATCTTATAATGAATACCGAATTACAAAACCTTGTTTTGATGTTTCAGTCTTTCATTATATTCGCTTTTTTGAAAAGCTTTGAAATTTGTGTCTTCTAACAAATGACCCATATATTTTAAATTCCCTGTTACTTCATTGCTTTGCTCAAGTTTTCTAAGCCCCAAGCACCCAGGAAAACAAAATTCAACAGACACACATGTAGAATATGCTTTTCGACCTACTACAGTGTTCCCAGCAGAAGATTGCAAAGAGTAAGGGTGTCACTTCCGAGCCCACCTTCCAAAAACCTTAAATATACAGTATGAGCCCTCCCTAAAGTTTGGATATAGGGCCAACTCAAAGCCATAAGGCACCTGAGTATTCCCTACCTAGATCAGTTCTCCTTAACAGGATCTGTTTTGATTTTATTATTATCATTTATTACAGCTTATTCAATTTGTATCCTAACTGTTTTCCCCTCCCTTGTCTCCTCCCAATCCCACCCTCCCTTCCTCTTTTCCGCCTATGCCCCTCCCCCAGTCCACTGATAGGGGAGGTCCTCTTCCCCTTCTCTTTGACCCTAGCCTATCAGGTTTCATCAGGACTGGTTACATTGTCTTCCTCTGTGGCCTGGCAAGGCTGCACCTGTCCCTTCCTCTCCCAGGGGTAGGTGATCAGACAGCCTGTCAGTGAGTTCATGCCAGAGAAAGCCCCTGCTCCCCTTATTAGAGACCCCACTTGGATACTGAGTCTATTGGCTACATCTGAGCCTGGGTTTTATGTCCTCCTCATGCATTGTCCTTGGTTGGGGTATCAGTCTCTTCAGGGCACAGAGCTCAGTTTTTATGGCTCTGTTGGTCTCCTTCTGGAGCTCCTATTCCCTCCATCTTTCTACCTACTTTCATAAGACTCCCTGCACTCGGTTAAACAAAACCATCATTTGATAACTTGTCAAATGTGAATATGATGCAACTTCTGAAGTGTGTGCTTTTGGTAGGGAGCCAGAGTCCTTTCAATATTGACCACAGAAGAGACCCACAACTTGCCAATGTTAAAGGAATAAGGAATTATAGGGGGCTCATCTCAAAATGGGACATCTACATCACAGCTTGCTTCTCAGTGCTCAGGGGTCATTGGAGAAGACAGTGGACAGAATGTATCTAAGAGCCACAGATAGTTAAGCTCGGCAATAAGACAGATTTGTCAAGACATGGCAGAACCATTGCACACATAAATTCACAACAGCCACGATTTTTTGCCCAAGATCAAGCCTGCCAAGAATCCCAGCATGGGTGGTGGAGCTGGAGATTATGAAGGCCTACACCTTTCTAATTATATATTGACAACTGTTTACTTCTGCAGGGTAGTCAGTTTACTTGAAAAATGTAGCCCCTGACGGCAATCCGTTTTCATAGATTGTTCTACATCTACACAAGTACAAGTATCAGTAAGCAGGCTTAGTGGGTTTTTAAAAGAAAACAGACGATATTGGTAGAGACAGTGGTGATTGGGAAAGGGGAGTGAATATTGGGTGGACTTGATCAAAACACATTATGTGCATTCATGAAATCATCAAACAATAAAAAAAACCTTACATAGATGAAATCTTATAAAATAAAAATACAGTTACTTAATGTGTATTATTTGATAGGAAGATGAAATTTTTATACCAAATGATCTGTATTTCCATAATATTATATTGCCAATTTACTCTGTAGAAATGTACCTAACTGAGGCTACAGCTCTTCTTTACATTCAAACACAACACAATTTGACAATTTGAGACTATTAACTAAGAATACACTTTCATAATTCATTAGAATTATAATGACATTTTCCTGGACACCCATTTTATGAGTTCATCACAGCAGTCACTCAAAGAGATAGCCCATGAGTAGCAAGATATTGAAGAAAATTCTAATTGCATATGATTCTTGCCATTTCTAAAAATGCAGATGATGTCTACAATTCAGTCTTCTTTTCTTCTGATGCCATCAAAGGACCATCTGTATACATGCTTACCACACAGTGCCGGCGAGTTTCTACCATGGGGACACGGTGGCTATGAATCAGCTGATAGAATGCCAGATCTCAAACATGGCATGATGAAGTTCAGCATCCAATCACCATGTAGCAGTGAATTTACAAAGTAAGTCTGCTTATGACATGCTTATACCTTCCCAGTGGCACATGTGGTAAACATTTACATGGGATTACTAGTGGAAAGTTGTTACCAAAATATATTGTTCACAAAAGATTTCATTCCCAAGACAACTTGTTTTCCTTTTATAACTGATTTATGTATTTCATCAATGTTGTGGCAAAAAACCATGAAATTAACTAGAATTTTCACTATTTTATTGTTAGCATTTTTTTCTTATTGTCATATAATTTTTCTAGATTTTGTTTACCCTGGCTATAAACTTTTATGCCTAATATGTAAAAAACTATTTTGAATTAAAAGAAGAGAAGAGACAAAACACATTCTTCCCAAACACACAGAAGGAGCCTGATTTTGGAGAGAACTTTAGTTTAGAATTCTTGCATCCAGAATTACGATATATTTTTTTTTTATATTTTAAAAGCAATGTATTTTGGTGAATCTGGTCAGTTTCAGAGACTTCCTAAAGGAATTTTGAATGGGTTACCTCCCCGCTTATAGAGCTTTCTTTCAGGACAGAATGCTTCAACCTAGGAAATAACTGTTATATAACAAAGCCCAATGTCAGCTATGACATAAGTCACTTCCTAAATTTTCTTGTGCAACGGTGTGATTACAGTGAATATTATTATATACTGGAAATTTGCTGAGATAATAGGTTCATATACTCTTTCACACAGAGGTAACTATATGAGAGAAGTATACGTTTCTCCCTTCTAAATGTAGGCATTGTCCCTCTTCTCACTTCTGTCACTGTCTTCTGACCTTTTCCCCCATTCAAACATAAAATATCTCCAATTTTTCTTAAGTTTCACATTTATCTTCTATTTCTGCATAATATAGGCAATTTAAAACTTTATTTTTCTTTATTCATGTGTATATGTGTTTGTGAGTTTCTGCCACTTTTTGCATGTATCCACAGAGGCAGTACTATAGCCCATGGAGCTGGAGTTCCAGATTCTTCTCAGCTGTAGATTATGGACACTGAAAACTGAACTCTGCTCATTAGGACAAGGAGAAAGTACTCTTAATTATGGAGCCATATCACCAGCCTCAAATGTTGAACTTTCTATCAAGATCCCAAACTAAATCTCATCTCTAAGGATATCTCAACCTTATTTCAATCTTATATGAAATATACTTATATGAGCTATATGAGATATATATGATGAATCTTTCTATATTTGGTGCCTCAGTTAACACGAAGGCCCAGAAGCAATTCATGTGTCCTTATTATAGCATACTTCACACCAGGCCTGTCCATAACAATGTTATATTCCATATTATGTGGCCTTGTTGAAGGAAATGTGTCACTGGGGGTGGGCTTTGAGGTTCCAAGAGCCTCAGCGAAGCCTCTCTTTCTCTTGGAGCCTGCAATTCTGGGAGCAGAACTCTCAGCTACTTCTCCATCACCATGTCTATCTGAGTGCCACCATGCTCCTGACCAGGCTGCCATGCTGATAATGAACTAAATTCTGAAACCGCAAGCAAGCCCCAATTAACTGCTTTCCTGTATAAGGGTTGCTATGACGATGGTGTCTCTTCACAGTAACAGAACATTGACTAAGACATTTTTTATTGTTTTATTATGACATTTGGAAATAAACCTAGAGTCTTGCAGATGCTACTTACATGTTATATGCCAAGCCCCTTTAAGAAGTATTTAAGAAGTATCCCTACGTTGTTCAGGCTGGCTTTCCACCTTCTCTGAATCCAAGAAACACCTGAACAATATAGGCTAGGCTTAGCTGCTGCTCTAACTGTTTTTTTTGTTTGTTTGTTTGTTTTGTTTTGTTTTTTACCTGATCATTCCATTATTAGCTCTGCCACTGTTGTTCTAGTCCTATGGCTTGGCTTTCTCCACTAAGCTCCAAGGTCTTTTCTGTTTTGCATTCTTTTTTCACTTCATTGCCTACAAACATGCCAGTAGCTCCATTAGAAAATGTTCTCAAGGGTGTGCACCTGACATGCTGGGATTGTATCAAGGCCACCATTATTCTGCTTTTTTACCTCTATTTCTATCTTTTCCCTTTTTCTCCTTTTGTTGCTCAGCAACAGTTGTGTGGACCTCTTAGTAATTTTTAAAATATCAAACCTGTCTACTCTAAGCCTTTCATTTGCATTCCTATGTTTTTTTTTTCTGGCAATGTAGATTGTTCTCAAATTGATGATGTCTTCCCAAGCTTTATTATTGTATTTTTTCTATGGATATTTTCTTGTTACCCCATCACCAGTATCAGGTTTTGTCCATGTGCTTACAAAGTTTCTTTTAATTTTCAAATTATTTACTTTATTATCATAATCATCATTATTATAATTATTTACAATTTATTTACTTTGCAAACCAGTTATAGCTCCCTCTCTCCTTTCCTCACAGTCCCACCCTCTCTTCCTCTTGCTCCTCTATCCCTCTCACCTAGTCAATTGGTAGAGGAATTTTTCTTTCCCTGCTATCTGACACTAGATTATCAAGCCTCATCAGAACTGTCTGGATCCTATTCCTCTGTGGACTGGCTAGTTTACCCCACCATGGAGAAGTGATCAAGGAGCAGGTAATCAATTTGTCTTCTCTCCCCTTACTAGGGAACCCACATGGAGACTGAGCTGTTTATGGGCTACATCTGAGTAGGGGTTCTATGTCCTCTCTATGCTTTGTCTTTGGTTGATGCATCAGTCTCTGCAGTCCCCCCTTAGGCCCAGCTTTTATTTTGGTTCTGTTGGTCTACTTGTGTGGTTCCTGTCAGCAACTTCTATCTCCCCCTTCTTCCATAAGACTTCCTGCACGCTTTTTCCAAGGTTTGGCTGTGGATATCTGCACCTACTTGGATGCCCTGATGGGTGGGGTCTTTTAGAGGACATCTGTGGAAGGCTCCTGTTCTTTTCCTCCTCTTCTACTGTGTCCGGTATCTATCCTGTTTCTCTTCTGAATGAGAATTAAGCGTCTTCCCTAGGGTCCTCCTTGTTGTTTAGCTTCCTTAGGTCTGTAGATCTTAGTATGTTTATCCTATATTATATGGCTAATCCACTTATAAGTGAGTATATACCATGTGTGCCTTTCTGCTTCTGAGTTACCTCACTCAAGATGATCAACAACCTAAATATCCCTCAACCAAAGAATGAACACAGAAATTGTGGTATATTTACACAATGGAACATCACTCAGCTATTAAAAACAAGGAAATCGTGAAATTTGCAGGCAGATGGATGGAAGAAGTTTTCTTTAAAAAATGATTTTTATTAGTTTTAAGTGTGTGTGTGTGTTTGGCTATGTGTTCATGAGTGCATTGCCTATAGAAAGAGATCAGAGGTATTAGATCTCCCTGTGTCTGTATCTGTAAATAATAGCTGGTTGTGATCCACTAGTCATGGATGCTAGGAGCCAAACTTGGGTGATCCATAAGAGAAGTGAATGCTCATATTGCAAAGCTTTTAACATAACTCTTACCATTTCTGAAAATTTAATATTTTTGTGTTTTATTCTCTGCATTTTCTGCTATAATTTATCTCTATGTTTTGCCTACCACAATAATACCTTTAAAGAATACTTCCACTGGAAGTGTTTTGATAATTATTTGTGGAATAAATTGTGATGCTAAGCTGTATTTAACTAGTTAGCAATAGATTTTACTTATTCTAATTAAAATGTAATTTTTTTCTGTCTTTATATTTTGCACAAAGAAACATCAGCAAGAAAACCACAGTTAATAGGCTTTGCCTTTTCAGTTTCATTCTTAATTAAACAGATTAGTCCGTGCTTGATATAATTAACTACCTTTCTTATACTGGAGAAAAATTTTGCTGAGCATCTTCTGTAGAAGTAATTCATAAATTTAATCATGAATTAAGAGTTATCTGGGTACCCTGAAGAATAAAAATGGTGCAGGCCCTATTCCAACCTCAGATATTTTTTGGATCACCTTCACAAATTTCCCTTCACTTATATCTCCTTCCCTTGTGTTCCTAGTTCTTGAACCACTGTTTCAGAAGCATTTGTGGAGGAAAGATCTAGATAATAGGCATCTCCTCTTCTGTTTTCTCACAGAGGAATTTGCAAAATCTGAGGTGAAATTTTACATGAAGAAAGAGTCAAGATAGGAGACTATCCCCAACTGTGTGTTGTCAGATGGAGAACCAAATGGATTTTAGAGAATGTGCTCAAAGAGTTTTAGTACTTCAGAACTAAAATTTGACAGTTGAAAAAAATGGTGACAAGGGAAAGGTAGAAGGGGAATGAAAGGAGGAGGTGAGGGAGAGATGAGAGAGAAGAGAGGAAGGAACTAAAAAAAAATAAAGAATGTGAGCCATTTGGTATGGTGATTAATGTAGGGATTCAGAAATTACCCTGAATGCCAAAAATGAGGAAGTGAACCATCTTGCAGACTTTTGAAAACATGATGTTTTGGATTCAATTCTATTAGAGATTGGCTTTCAGTTGTGAATGGAACAATAAAAAAAGTAGCATGAAGAACATATCTCACTCACAGGTCCATGTTTTGAGGCTTTCATATGCTGTGCATATCTCTTTACCAAAAGTCTGTATTCGTTATGTTTTGTGATAAGCTTCTGTGTGGTTTAGACAGAACTTTGTCACAGATATGAATTTTGAAGTCCAAAGTCAAGGTGTTGGCAAGATCTGGATATCATTGAAGGCTTTCAGGCTAATCTCATCTTTCCTACTTCTAGTGGATGCCTATTGTGGTGGTTTGAACGAGAATGGCCTTTAGTGGCTCCTGTAATTGAATGTTTTGTCCCCAGTTAGTGGAACACTTTTGGAAGAATTAGGAGGTACGGTCTTGTGGTAGTCGTTGTGACTTTGTTGAAGAAGGTGTATTTTCCTGAAGAAAAGATGTTCATAGTGGCGGGATTTGAGGTTTCAAAAGCCCACGGCAGACTCACTGTTTGTCTGCTGTCTGTGCATCAGGGTGGAAAGCCCTAGTGTACTCTCTAGCCCCATGGCTGCCTGCTTGCCTTCCTGCATGTCACCAGACTCCCCACCACAATGATGAAGGAATAACCCCCCCCGAAACTGTAAGCAATCACCCTATTAAATGATATTTCTTCTAAGCTGCCTTCATCATGGTGTCTCCTCATTGCAATAAAACAGTGAATATGACACCTATAATCCTTGACATTCCTGGGTTCTAATGCAGAGTTCCAATTCCCTCTTCACAGTTTGTATAAGCAGTACTACTTGTATTCATTTTCATGGTATTTCTGTGTTTATCAGAGTTGTTACGAAGGTAAGATTAGAAACAAAGCAACTCCTATAAGAATCTCTTGTGGAAGAAGTATCAGGTGAATGAATTATTCTTGAAGTTTAGTTGGGGCAGCTCCAAAGACTTATTCATTGCAAAAGAGAAGTTATGGTCTACTTGTTAATATCTGAATGTTGTCTCATCAGTTTGTCACATATTCTGTAATCTAGAATCTATAGCTCAGAGTTCTCTGTCACCACTCTTTAGTCAAGTCTCTCAAGTGCCTCATGCAATAAATGTAAATGAGGAATTATCACTAACAAAATCTTTACTTAGAGTTATTGCTTGCTATGTGATATTTGTTGCATTGTTTATTAATCAGTGGACTCATTTCATCTATTCAAAAAAATTCTGTGCCCCAGATTTATTATTCTAGTCAGAGTTTTTTATTTATATTTAAGAATTAGAGAATCAATTCATGAGTCCATAGATAGAATACAGAAAAATATATTTCTCTGTCTTTTCTGAGAGTGGTGTTTCGGCATTGCAAAGATGTACTGTGTAGGTGGATGCCACTATCTTTTAAATTGCCTGAATTGTTAATCACTTCTATTTATATTTTGTCTGTAATCTAGTATGAATTAAACACTGATTTTTGAGAGAGCTGTTTAAGAATATAAGGCTCTTCTCTAAAATTAAATTAGGGTCTCCTTTCCCTGACCCCAGCCACAGGCACAATTGTGCTGAAGTACATGTGATGCAAATCAGCCTGCAGGAATTTCTAAGTTCAAAGAAGTTATTTAATCCAGGCGCAATATGCCAGCTTTTTATGTTAGGCTTTTACTGTTATATCAATAAACAAGTTCTAGTAAAGCTATTTTGGATGACTACAAACTTTTTATCACATTATTGATCTTTTTCTTTAAAGAGTATTTTAAAAATTTCAAGAAGATTTCAACTAGAGACATTAGAGTATCATGTTCTGACATCACAGTTCCACAGTTCAAAGTAGTTTTTTTTTTTTTTAATATAGCTACATATAGATTATTAGGTTTAGTAGAGACTCAGCACTAGGCAGGATGCAAACTCGCAAAGGATTTATTTTCTCTAATCGATGCCTTCAACTGTATAATGTCAAACCTACTTCCTAGAAGGTGATAGACTTTTAAATGATATCACAGACATATTTCATATTGTCTTTTACTCAGAGTTGTTAAAGAGCATGACATACTTTGTGATTTTATTTTTTTATATTTTTTTTGAGTTCTCTTTTTTTTCTTAATTTTATTTTTTTCTTATCAGTTACATTTTATTAACTCTGTATCCGAGCCGTGTCCCGATCCCTCATTCCCTCCCAGTCCCTCCCTCCCTCCCTCATCTCCACAGTGCCCCTTGCCAAGTCCACTGATAGGGGGGACCTCCTCCCCATTCATCTGATCCTGTTTTATCAGGTATCTTCAGGACTGGCTGCAAAGCTCTCCTCTGTGGCCTGCAGGAGGAACAGGACTGCTCCTCCCTTGGGGGGTGGGGAGGCCAAAGAGCCAGTCATTGAGTTCCTGTTAGAAATAGTCCTTGTTCCCCTCACTATGGGAAACCAATTGGTTACTGAGCTACCACAGGCTACATCTGAGCAGAGGTTCTAGGTTATATCCATACATGGTCCTTGGTTGAATGTCAGTCTCTGAAAAGACCCTGTGCCCACATATATTTGATCCTTGTGGAGCTCCTATCCTTTCCCTATCAGACTAACTCCCCTTCTTTCTTATGATTCCCAGTACTCTGCCGAAGGTTTGGTCATGAATCTTTGCTTAGAAAACACTGCTAGTTGGAGACTTTCAAATTGGCTCAGTAGACTCCTGTCATATGTTCAATGCACAACCCATCTGTCTTTCTAAACGAGGATTGATCATCTTACACCATGTCGGCTCTCTTGATTATCTTTTTTAGGTGTACATATTTCATTATGTTTATCATAACTTATAGGTCTATATAAGTGAGTATATACCGTGTTTGTCTTTCTTCTTCTGGGATATTTCACTCAGGATGATCTTTTCTAGATCCCACCATTTGCCTGCAAATTTCATGATTTCCTCCTTTTTGATTGCTGAGTAGTATTCCATTGTGTAAAAATACCACAATTTCTGTACCCATTCCTCCGTTGATGGGCATCTGGGTTGTTTCCAGGTTCCGGCTATTACACATAAAGCTGCTATAAACATGGTTGAGCAAATTTCCCTTTTGTGTACTTGAGCAAAGTTTGGGTATATACCTAGCAGTGGTATAGCTGGGTCTTGAGGAAGCACTATCCTAATTGTCTTAGAAAGCGCCAGATAGATTTCCAGAGTGGTTGTATCACTTTACATTCCCACCAGCAGTGGAGGAGGGTTCCCCTTTCTCCACAACCTCTCCAGCATGTGTTGTCCCTTGAGTTTTTCATCTTGGCCATTCTGATGGGTGTAAGGTGATATCTCAGGGTCGTTTTGATTTGCATTTCCCTGATGGCTAATGAGGATGAGCATTTCTTTAAGTGTTTCTCTGCCATTCGATATTCCTCTGTCGAGAATTCTCTGTTTAGCTCTGTTCCCCATTTTTTAATTGGATTACTTGGTTTGCTGCTTTTCAGCTTCTTTAGTTCTTTGTATATACTCGATATTAGTCCTCTGTCAGATAAAGGGTTAGTGAAGATTCTTTCCCAATCTGTAGGTAGGCATTTTGTTTTGATGACAGTGTCCTTTGCTTTACAGAAGCTTTTCAGTTTCATGTGGTCCCATTTATTGATTGTTGCTCTTAGAGCCTGTGCTGTTGGTGTTCTGTTCAGGAAGTTGTCTCCTGTGCCAATGAGTACTAGGCTGTTCCCCACTTTTTCTTCTAACTGATTTAGAGTATTTGGTTTTATGTTGAGGTCTTTGATCCACTTGGACTTTAGTTTTGTGCAGAGTGATAAATATAGATCTATTTTCATTTTTCTACATGAAGACATCCAGTTGGACCAGCACCATTTGTTGAAGATGCTGTCTTTTTTCCATTGAATGGTTTTGGCTGCTTTGTCAAAAATCAAGTATTCATAGGTGTGTGGGTTTATTTCTGGGTCTTCTATGTGGTTCCATTGATCCTCCTTTCTGTTTTTATGCCCATACCATGCAGTTTTTATTAGTATTGCTCTGTAGTACAACTTGAGATCGGGGATGGAGATACCTCCAGATGATATGTTGTTGTACAGGATTGTTTTAGAGATTCTGGGTTTTTTGTTTCTCCATATGAAGCTGAGAATCTTTTTTTCAAGGTCTGTAAAGAATTGAGTTGGTACTTTGATGGGAATTGCATTGAATCTGTAGATTGCTTTTGGCAGGATGGCCATTTTCACAATGTTAATCCTACCAATCCATGAGCATGGGAGATCTTTCCATCTTCTGATATCTTCTTCAATTTCTTTCTTCAGAGACTTGAAGTTTTTCTCAAACAGGTCTTTCACTTGCTTGGTTAGTGTCACCCCAAGGTACTTTATGTTATTAGTGGCTATTGTGAAGGGTGTTGTTTCCTTAATTTCTTTCTCGACCCTTTTGTCTTTGGTATACAGGAGGGCTTCTGATTTTTTTGAATTGACTTTGTATCCTGCCACTTTGCTGAAGGTGTTTATCAGGTGAAGGAGTTCTCTGGTTGAATTTTTGGGGTCGCTCATATATACTATCATATCATCTGCGAATAGTGACACTTTGACCTCTTCCTTTCCGATTTGTATCCCCTTGATCTCCTTTACTTGTCTTATTGCTCTGGCTAGGACTTCAAGTACTATGTTGAAGAGGTATGGAGAGAGTGGGCAGCCTTGCCTTGTCCGTGATTTCAGTGGGATTGATTTAAGTTTCTCTCCATCAAGTTTGATGTTGGCTATAGGCTTGCTGTATATTGCCTTTACCATGTTTAGACATGTGCCTTGTATTCATGATCTCTCCAAGACTTTAAACATGAATGGGTGTTGGACTTTGTCAAATGCTTTTTCAGCATCTAAGGAGATGATCATGTGGTTTTTCTCCTTCAGTTTGTTTATGTGGTGGATTACATTGATGGATTTCCGTATGTTGAACTACCCTTGCATGCCTGGGATGAAGCCTACTTGGTCGTGGTGGATGATATCTTTGATGTGTTCTTGGATTCGGTTTGCAAGTATTTTATTGAGTATTTTTGCATCAATGTTCATAAGAGAGATAGGTCTGAAGTTCAATTTTTTTGTTGGGTTTTGTGTGGTTTATGTATCAGGGTGACTATTGCTTCATAGAATGTGTTTGGTAATGTACCATCTGTTTCTATTTTGTGGAATAGTTTGAGGAGAATTGGTGTGAGCATGTCTTTGAAGGTCTGGTAGAATTCCGCGCTGAAACCATCTGGCCCAGGGCTTTTTTTGGAGGGGAGACTGTGAATGACTGCTTCAATTTCCTTGTGGGATATAGGGCTGTTCAGTCTTTCTACCTGATCTTGACTTAATGTTGGAAGATGGAATCTATCAAGAAAATTGTCCATTTCATTTAGGTTTTCAAATTTTGTGGCATATAGGCTTTTGTAGTATGACCTAATGATTGTTTGAATTTCCTCAGTGTCTGTAGTTATGTCACCCTTTTCATCTCTGATTTTGTTGATTTGGGTAGATTCTCTCTGCTTTTTAGTTAGTTTGGCTAAGGGTTTATCTATCTTGTTGATTTTCTCAAAGAACCAGCTTTTTGAATAGTTTTATTTTTTTCTAATTGATTGATTTCAGCCCTGAGTTTGATTATTTCCACCCGTCTGCTCCTCTTGCGTGTATCTGCTTCTTTTTTTTCCTAGGGTTTTCAGTTAGGCCATTAAGTTGTCTGTATGTGATGTTACGAATTTCTTCTTGTACTTTGCGATTTTAAACTGAAAGCTTCATCTCTTCTCAATGCGAGCTTGGTTTGTGGCTTTGGGACTTGAAGTAGGAATGGGTGATCTCTTCTCTTACCTCCATTACCGAGCATTACACCGAAAACTGCAGACTGATTCTCTGGGACATCCCCCTGCCATTTTTCTTATTACTTTAGTATCCCTAAATGCTCCATGAAGTAATTTATTTAGGCTTGAAAGATTACTATTTAACAATATTTTCTGGTTGTCAATTTTCCTATTTCCCCAGATAATACTGGGATGTCATTCTGCTCTTAGGTTATTTAATGAATCGTCTGTATAATTTAATTGGAGGTATTATTACAGATACCATCACTGAAAGTTATTTGATTTACCAATATTTACACTCATTTTAAACTTACATATTCATTATTATATTAAACCCATTCGATGGTTTGAAAATATTAAATAAATTAATTTAGTGGAATTTATATGAGTTAAGTGTTTCTGTTGCTTCAAGAAAGTAATCATCTGAGCAACTGTTCTAGGAGTACATCTGGTCTGAAATTTAGGCATAGCTAGCCTGTGTCTGGTCTCTACACTATTCATAAAGTCAGGCTGCATTGATATATCTGGCTTAAGAAAATAACTGAATGAGAAATTGTTAATGGTATTCTGAAGCCGAATGTTTTATTAGCAAATGTAAAAGTTTGCACTCCCACCAACAATGGAGGAGGGTTCCTCTTTCTTCAAATCCTATCCAGCATGTGTTGTCCCTTGAGTTTTTTATCTTATCCATGCTGATAGGTATAAGATGGAATATCAGAGTCATTTTGATTTGGATTTACCCAATGACTTAGGACATTGAGCATGTCTTTATGTGTTTCTCAACCATTCGTGATTCCTATGTTGGTAATTCTCTGTTTAGCTCTGTATCCCATTTTAAAATTGGATTATTTGGTTTATTGGTGTTTAATTTCTTGAATTCTTTATATATTCTGGATATTAGCCCTTTGTTGAATATAAGATTGGCGAAAATCTTTTCCTGCTCCACCTTACAATAAGGACATTTGCCCAACCATGTTCATAGCAACTTTATTTATAATACAGACTTGGAAATAACCCAGACTTCCCTCAACCGAAGAATGGACAAAGAAACTGTGGTACATTTGCACAATGGATTACTCAGCTATTAAAAACAAGGAAATCATGAAATTTTCAAGCAAATGGATGGAGCTAGTAAAATCATCCTGAGTGACGTAACACAGATCCCGAAAGACACACATGGTGTATACTCGCTTATAAGTGGATTTTAGTCATGTAGTACAGGATAGACATACTTCAATGCACAGAATCCAAAGAGTCAAGTCAGATGGGCATCTTAGGCTTCATGTTGGCCCACTAGTTAGGGAGGGGGAATATCTCTGACATGGACTCTTTTGCCTGCTTCTTTATCTCTTCCCCCTGATGGGACTTCCCTACCAGAGGACAGGAGAGGAATACCAACTCAGTTTTCATGTAAATAGATGAGCTGGGGTGTCTGAGAAGGGGGCTCCCCTATTCTTCAGAATAGAGGAGGGGACTGGAGGAGGGAGAGTGGGACTGCAAAGAAAGGAGGGAGGGTCCTATGACCGATATGTAGACTGAATTAATTAATTAAATTAATGAAATAATGTACAGTGTATATATATATATATACTTTAAAACTTTAAGTTACGCAAGTGATGAAAACTCTGACATATGATCACCCTGGAAAATCATATCACCTACAAAATGTCAACGATCTCTCTGGGTACACTGATGCATGCCTGTAATCCCAGCACTTGGGAGCTGGAGGCCAGAGTACTACTTGCTTGAGGTCGACACAAAGCAAATTCTAGGTCAACAAACTAAAATATAAACCAAAGCCTGTTTCACAAATCTACAGAGTAACCAACCAATACAAATAAAAATGGAAAAGTATTGTAGGGAAGACTTATACAAACAATTTAAAAATAGTGTCCACAGAAGACAGAGAGTGGAAATAATTGGACCATCCAATAGTTGGGTGTTTATTAAAGCTTTACTCTTGTTCTCCAACTATATTGCTTCTTATTAAACATGCTAAGCACCTGTGTTGAAGAATGTTGTTGAATGATTACTCCTGAGCATTTAGAAAGAACTCCAAGTCAGCATATCACAGAGATGCTGCCACATCTGTTTTACTGTAGTATGTGTCTCGGTAGCTAAGATATGAAAACAGTGTAAGTGCCCATCAATAGAAGAATGGATAAAGTGTGGTTGTACACATCTGAATGTTTATATGACATAAAGAACAAAGGTTATGTTTTTTAACAGGAAAATGGACACAATTGTGTATAATCTTTTAAAGGGATTATTAGTCTCAGAAAGGCAAATGTTACACTATTTTAAAACACTTGTGAATCCTAACTATTATATAGACATAAAAATCACAGGTGTATATATGACAGAAAAGTAGAAACAAAACTTTACAGTAGGAGAATAAAGGAGACTACTGGGATGTGGAGGTCAGAAGAAGGGAGTGGGTGGGGAGATAAGAAACTCAAAATGCCTTACATACTTAGAAGAAAATGTCCTCCTAAGGCCCAGTACCATCAACAGTAGATGTAGTATTTCAATTAGAAATATTTAAAAAGACGTAGCTTCATCATGGATATTCCTTAGCTTTGATAACTTCCAATAAAACAGAATTTCTCAGAGTTTGTAAGATCTTCTTCAGAAGAAGGCTGTTCTCAGCACTGTTTCCATTGTCAGGTGAATCAAGGGAGAGTTACTCACAGATGTGCAGCAAACCCAAGAATTGTTCTCGTTAAAGCCTCAGGAAAAAGTCTGGGAAATTCCTTTTTCTTCTGTAATGCCAAGTGACAATTCATAGTTCTTTATATATTGACATTCTGGAGGAGTTAACCATCTGTCTGGCCACAGCATCAGTTGAACTCAGAAGTCATGTGGCAAGATTAGAGAGAAATTCAAATGGAAGTGAACAGCTGCAAAATGTTCAAATATGTACAGCAGGTTAAGAAGTAGGAAATTAGATCCTATAATTACCAGGGCATACTGGTTTTTCAATAGAGAATTAGGGTCATTTATTTCCCAGATCTACAGCATGCCGTTGTTAACATTTGACATTTAAATACTTGATTCATTTTGAAATCTTCCGTGTGTATTATAAGAGATTTATTTTTTTATAGGCGGTTACCTAGTTTTTCCAAGGTACTTTATAAAATGAATCAATTTTTCTCTGTTAACTTCAGTTCTAGAAAATATATTACATTAGGTACTTATTAAAATATATTGCTTGATAATCTTTTACTCAAATGGTTTGTTGGTATAGTAATGCACTGTCTTTTTTAAAATTTTTTATTAATTACACTCTATTTATTTTGTATCCCCCATAAGCCCCTCCCTCCTCCCCTCCCGATCCCATCCTCCCTCCCCTTTCTGCATGCATGCCACTCCCCAAGTCCACTGATAGGGGAGGTTCTCCTCTTCTTTCTGATCTTAGTCTATCAGTTCTCATCAAAAGTGGCTGCATTGTCCTCTACTGTGGCCTGATAAGGCTGCTCCCCCCTCAGAGGGAAGTGATCAAAGAGCAGGCCAATCAGGTTATGTCAGAGGCAGTCCCTCTTCCCATTACTATGTAACCCACTTGGACACTGAACTGCCATGGGCTACACCTGTGCAGGGGTTCCAGGTCATCTCCACGAATAGTCCTTGGTTGAAGTATGAGTCTCTGGGAAGTTCCCTGTGTTCAAATTATCTTGTTCTCTTGCTCTCCTTGTGGAGTTCCCGTCCCCTCCAGCTCTTACAATTTCCCACTTCTTACATGGAATTCCATTCACTCTGCCCATCAGTTGGCCATCAGGCTCAGCATCTGCTTTGACAGTCTATACTGCAGAAGCTTTCAGAGGCCCTCTGTGGCAGGTTTCAAGGTTGTTTCCTGTTTTCTTCTGGCTTTCAGAGGCCCTCTGTAGCACGTTCCGAGGTTGTTTCCTATTTTCTTTTTCTTCTGATGTCCATACTCTGCCTTTCAGGATGGGGATTAAACATTTTAGTTAGGGTCCTCTCTTTTGCTAAGTTTGTTTAGATGTACAGATTTTAGTGGGTTTATTCTATGTTGTATGTTTATATGAGTGAGTATATACCATGTGTGTGTTTTTGCTTCTGGGACAACTCACTCAGGATGATCCTTTCCAGGTCCCACCATTTACCTGCAAATTTCATGATTTCCTTATTTTTCATTGCTGAGTAATACTCCATTGTATAGATGTACCACAGTTTCTGCATCCATTCTTCAGTTCAGGGGCATCTGGGCTGTTTCCAGCTTCTGGCTATTACAAATAAAGCTGCTACAAACATGGTTGAGCAAATGTCCTTTTTGTGTACTTGCGCTTCATTTGGGTATATGCCTAGCAGTGGTATGGCTGGATCTTGAGGTAGCGCTATTCCTAGTTGTCTGAGAAAGCGCCAGATAGATTTCCAGAGTGGTTGTACCAGTTTACATTCCCACCAGCAGTGGAGAAGGGTTCCCCATTCTCCACAACCTTTCCAGCATGTGTTGTCCCTTGAGTTTTTCATCTTGGCCATTCTGATGGGTGTAAGGTGAAATCTCAGGGTTGTTTTGATTTGCATTTCCCTAATGGCTAATGAGGTTGAGCATTTCTTTAAGTGCTTCTCTGCCATTCGATATTCCTCTACAGAGAATTCTCTCTTTAGCTCTGTTCCCCATTTTTTAAGTGGATTACTTGGTTTATTGCTTTTCAGCTTGTTTAGTTCTTTATATATATTAGATATGAGTCCTCTGTCAGATAAAGGGTTGGTGATGATTCTTTCCCAATCTGTAGGCAGTCACTTTGTTTTGATAACAGTGTCCTTTGCTTTACAGAAGCTTTTCAATTTCATGAGGTCCCATTTATTGATTGTTGCTCTTAGAGCCTGTGCTGTTGGTTTTCTGTTCAGGAAGTTTTCTCCTGTACCAATGAGTTCTAGGGTATTCCCCACTTTTTTTCTAGCCGATTTAATGTTTCTGGTTTTATGTTGAGGTCTTTGATCCACTTGGATTTCAGTTTTGTGCAGGGTGATAAGTATGGATCTATTTTCAATTTTCTACATGAAGACATCCAGTTGGACCAGCACCATTTGTTGAAGATGCTATCTTTTTTCCATTGTATGGTTTTGGCATCTTTGTCAAAAATCAGGTGTCCGAAAGTGTGTGGGTTTATTTCTGGGTCTTCTGTTCGATTCCACTGATCCACCATTCTGTTTCTATGCCAGTACCATGCAGTTTTTATAACTGTTGCTCTATAGTACAGCTTGAGATCAGGGATGGAGATACCTCCAGAAGATCTTTTATTGTAGAGGATTGTTTTAGCAATTCTCGGTTTCTTGTTATTCCATACCAAGTTGAGAATTTTTCTTTCCAGGTCTGTAAAGAATTGTGTTGGTAATTTGATGGGAATGGCATTAAATCTGTAGATTGCTTTTGGTAAGATGGCTATTTTTACTATGTTAATCCTGCCAAGCCATGAGCATGGGAGATCTTTCCATCTTCTCATATCTTCCTCTAATTCTTTTTCAGAGACTTAAAATTTTTTTCATACAAGTCTTTGACTTGCTTGGTTAGGGTTACACCAAGGTACTTTATGTCATTTGTGGCTATTGTGAATGGTGTTGTTTCTCTAATTTCTTTCTCAGCCCTTTTGTCTTTTGTATACAGGAGTGCTACTGATTTTTTTGAGTTAATTTTGTATCCGGCCACTTTGCTGAAGGTGTTTATCAGCTGTAGGAGTTCCCTGGTAGAGTTTTTGGGGTCACTCATATATACTATCATATCATCTGCAAATAGTGATAATTTGACTTCTTCCTTTCCCATCTGTATCCCCTTGATCTCCTTCGACTGTCTTATTGCTCTAGCAAGGACTTCCAGCACTATGTTGAAGAGATATGGAGAGAGTGGGCAGCCTTGTCTTGTCCCTGATTTCAGAGGGATTGCTTTAAGTTTCTCTCCGTTCAGTTTGATGTTGGCTATAAGCTTGCTGTATATCGCCTTTACTATGTTTAGATATGTACCTTGTATCCCTGATCTCTCCAGTACTTTAAACATGAATGGATGTTGGATTTTGTCAAATGCTTTTTCAGCATCTAGGGAGATTATCATGTGTTTTTTTTTCTTTCAGTTTGTTAATATGGTGAATCACATTGATGGATTTCGTATATTGAACCACCTCTGCATACCTGGGATGAAGCCTACTTGGTCATAGTGGATAATATCTTTGATGTGTTCTTGGATTCGGTTTGCAAGTATTTTGTTAAGTATTTTTGCATCAATGTTCATAAGGGAGATTGGCCTGAAATTCTCTTTCTTTGTTGAGTCTTTGTGAGGTTTAGGTACCAAGGTGACTGCGGCTCCATAGAATGAGTTTGGTAATGTTCCTTCTGTTTCTATTTTGTGGAATAGTTTGAAGAGAATTGGAATTAGCTCTTCTTTGAATGTCTGGTAGAATTCTGCTCTGAAGCCATCTGGTCCTGGGCTATTTTTGGATGGGAGAGTTTTGATGACTGCTTCTATTTCTTTGGGGGATATAGGACTATTTAATTGATTTACCTGGTCCTGATTCAGCTTTGTGAGTCAAATCGATCAAGAAAATTGTCCATTTCATTTAGATTTTCAAATAGCTTTTTGCTATTTCTGTTGTTGTTGAAGTCCAGCTTTATTCTATGGTGATCAGACAGGATACAAGGGATTATTTCAGTCTTCTTGTATCTGTTTAGGCTTGCTTTGTGACCAACTATATGGTCTATTTTGGAGAAGGTTCCATGAGGTGCTGAGAAGAAGGTAAATTCTTTTGTGTTTGGGTGTAAAGTTCTGTAAATGTCTGTGAGGTCCATTTGATTCATGACCTCTGTCAGAGATATTGTTTCTTTGTTTAATTTCTGTTTTGTTGACCTGTCCTTTGTTGAGAGTGGGGTGTTGAAGTCTCCCACTATTAATATGTGGGGATCTATATGTGGTTTAAATTTTATCAATGTGTCTTTTACAAATGTGGGTGCTCTTGTATTTGGGGCATAGATGTTCAGGATTGTGATGTCTTCCTGGTGGAATTTTCCCTTGATGAGTATGAAGTGTCATTCCTCATCTCTTTTTATTAATTTTGGTTGAAAGTCTATTTTATCAGATATTAGAATGGCTACTCCTGCTTGTTTTTTGGGTCCATTTGCTTGGAAAGTCTTCTTCCAACCTTTTACCCTCAGGTAATATCTATCTTTGTGTCTTAAGTGTGTTTCTTGTATGCAACAGATGGCTGGGTTTTGTTTAAGTATCCATTCTGTTAATCTGTGTCTTTTTACTGGAGAGTTGAGTCCATTGATGTTGAGAGAGATTAATGACCAGTGGCTGTTAGATCCTTTGATTTTGATGTTGGCTGTGTTCATAAGGTTGTGTGCTTGGTTGCTTTTTGTTTTGCTGTAGTAAGGTTAATTATTTCCTGTGTTTTCTTGACAGAAGCTTGTATTGGGTTGTATTTTCCCTTCCAGTATCTTCTGTAATGCTGGATTTGTGTGTAGGTATTGTTGAAATTTATTTTTGTCATTGAATATCTTGTTTTCTCCGTCTATGAGGACTGAGAGTTTTTCAGGGTATAGTAGCCCGGGTTGACATCTGTGTTCTCTTAGGGTCTGCATGATATCTGTCCATGCCCTTCTGGCTTTCATAGTTTCTGTTGAAAAGTCAGGTGTGATTCTAATGGGTTTGCCGTTATATGTTACTTGGCCTTTTTCCCTTGCAGCTTTTAGTATTTTTTCTTTATTCTGTATACTTACAGTTTTGATTATTATGTGGCAGGAAGATTTTCTTTTCTGGTCAAATTTGTTGGGTGTTCTGTAGGCCTCATGTATCCTTATTGGCTTCTCCTTTAACTTGGGGAAATTTTCTTCAATGATTTTGTTGAAAATATTTTCTGGGCCTTGGAGAAGGGAGTTTTCTTTTTCCTCTATTCCTATTATTCTTAGATTTTGTCTTTTCATATTGTCTTGGATTTCTTGGACGGTCTGTGTCAGGAATTTTTTGGATTTAACATTTTCTTTGACAGATACATCAATTTCTTCCATTGTATCTTCTACACCTGAGATTCTTCCATTTCTTGTATTCTGTTGGTTATGCTTACCTCTGTAGTTCCTGTTTTCTTCCCTAAATTCTTCCTCTCCATTATTTCCTCCATTTGTGTTTTCTTTAATTTTTCTAGTTCTATCTTCAGGTCTTGAGTTTTTTTGTTTACTTCCTTCACCTGTCTGATTGTATTTTCCTCTTTTTCTTTTAGTTCCTTCAACTCTGTGTCTTTTATTTCTTTCAGTGATTTAATTATTTCTTCTCTGAAGGCCGCAAGCTGTTTGGCTGCATCTTCCCGTATTTTTCATGGATGGCCATAATCTGCTTGTCTTTATCTTCCTCCATTTCTTTACAGATAGCCATGATCTGTTTGGTTTTATCTTCCTCTAATTCTTTACGTATTTTATTTGTTTCCTCTATTATCCCCTTCATCAACATAGATGTAAGGTCATCTTCTTGATTTTCTATTATGCTGCGTTGTCCAGGGCTGTTCGCCCCTGAATGGCTGGGTTCTGGAGATGCCATATTGCTCTGTCTTTTGTTGGTTGAGCTTTTACGCTGACCTCTACCCATTGGGCTTTTTTAGGTGTTGGCTGTTAGTTTCTGTGCTTCCTGGAGTCCTGAGGTAGGGAGTATCCCCTTGGATGGAAGATGATTTTTCCTGAAGGAGTCCTTCTCTGCTTTTTGGTTATGGTCACTGTATGGCCAGTGTTTCTCAGGAGTTGCCACTGCTCACCTCAGGTTTATAGCCCTGAGTAGTAGCTGTGGTCTATGTTAGGCAGGGGGGGATCTCCTCTTACCCATAGAATTTCTCAAGACAGCTGCCCCACTGCTGGGTTTCTTGTTATAAATTTAGTGTGCTGCTGCTCACTAAATTTCCGTGTATAGTCCTCTTGAAGAAACTGCTGATTCCCTAGCTGTGGGGTTTTTCTCCCAACAGGGAAACTCAGTCTGTTATCCTGGGGCGCACAGTTCTGTCCGCGAAAGTGGGAGGTGCACTCAGCAAGTCTCTGGGCCAGAGGCTGATTGCTCCGCTCTGGACCTGGAGAATGTGTACCTAGGTTGAGTTGGCGCCTGGGGGCACTGCTCTGGTCTGGAGGCTAGGTGCCTCACTCTGGACCAGAAGCTGTGTGTCTCTGTCTTGGATGGCGGCTGCAGGCACTGCTCTGGTCCAAGCGCTGTGGGTGCAGCCCCCCTGAAGGACCAGGGATTCCCACGGTTTTGACAGTCCAGCCAGGGACAACTGGCCAATCCCTGGCACAGTATCCAAGGGCTGCTGTAATGGCTCTCCGGCTCCTGCACGTCTGAGGTTGCAGCTGTGTGTCCCAGTGCCCCAGGGGAACTCAACAATGGCGGCAGAGCAGAGTGCTCCTGCCTGCACTAGAGTCTGCGTGAGTCCAGGAAGTGTTTTGGTGCTGGGTGTCCTAAGCGTTATAGCTGCTGACCCCCTCTGCTGGGGGTTTCCTCCTGCCAGAGACACGCAGTCTGGTGCCCTGGTGCCCACAGTTCTATCTGAGGTGGCGATTCAGGCGCGCAGGCAGGGCTCCGTGCATGCGCCTGTGTCCTGGCTCTGGGTCCGGGCTGGCTCCTGGGGCACCCGCGGAACCAGAGTCTTTTCCAGGGGATGTCTGGGTAACCTGGGGTTGGTCCCAATTGTTTCCTGCTCCGTGGGGTTATCTCTCGACTGGGAAATCCAGTCTATGGTGCTGTGGGCCCACAGTTCAGTCTGGGACCGTGACCAGATCTCCCTGGCGTGTAGCTCTGGGCTGATGACCAAGAGCCTGGGGGAACCGGGATCTCTTCCGCGGTTTAGCCGGGTGAGTTAAAGCTGATTGAATCCCCCACCGTGGGGTATCCTCTCACCTGTGAAACACAATCACTTGTGTTTTATGGCCACGAGTTCTGATTGCTGGTCACTGTGCCAATCCTGCTGTGCTGCTCCTCAGAATGAGAGTCCTCCTGGCGCTGCCATCTTGCCCCACCCTCACTGTCTTTTAATTATGGAAACCTTATAGCATGCTTAATAATAGATTCATAGCAATCCCCACTGAGGTATTTTCTGACATGCAGAATTTTCTTACTAGTCATGTTAATATTTTTATATATGATCTTTAGAATAATCTGTGAAGCTTAAAGCTATGTTTTGTTATTGAATTATCATTATACATAAATTATTGCAATCTACTTTTATGAGAATTTTAGTGTTAGTAATGTTTAATGTTGACATTTAATGTTTAATAGACTAAGAGTGTTCTGCTTATCATTATTTTTAGGTAAAATATTTGTGTTCTCCTTTAATTAATATTTTTTTCAAACATATAATCTTTCAAGGACTAGAAAAGTTTTTTCTTGAGTTATTTGACAATTTCATGCATGTATGAAATGTATTCTTATCATTCTCACATCCCTCCCTTTCTCCCTTCATCAATTAGTAATGCCCTTTATTTTTATTTTATGTGTATAGCTGTTTTGCCTGTGTGTATGTCTGTATACCACATCCATGCAGTATTCACAGAGGACAAAAGAGGATGTTACATACCCTGGAACTGGAGCAATAGGTGTTTGTGAGACACTATGTGCATGCTGGGAATCAAACCTCTATCCTTTAGAAGAATAGGTAGTGTTGAGCCAGATCTCCAACCCAGCGATATTCTTGTGTAGGTGCAAATGTTCTAAGAATATGACTCCAGTGGTTCTGTCACACCTGGAAGATAGGACTTCATGATCATTCTCCCTACCTTCAGGCCCTTGCATTATTTCTACTCCTTCTGTAATTTTCTCTGCACCTTGGAGGTGGTGAATTGAAATGTCTTGTTTTGGAATGAGTACTCAACTATCATTTACCTTTAATGCCTAGAGCAGCTGCAATTCTTCTCAGTTATGTCCATTCATTGTTAGGGAGAGTCTCATCTGATTAGGATAAGAGCAACCCATGTCCTTGGGTATAAACATAAATATTGAGAATGCAGTTTGGTTCTGCATGAAATCAGTTAAATGGCAATATGTTTTCTATTAACACCTATGACCCCACAAGGGGATTTGATTGCATTTTCAGTATTAAGCTTGGGTTCTTTCCTGGGATGTGGGCCTCAAATCAAAACAGAGTGGTTGGTTACACTCACAAAAATGTAATGCCACTATTGTACAAATAGGCACACACTAACTCACTCAGTATTATTGTGCTTTTTAGTGTCACAGTTGGGAAAGTCTCTAGATGATTTTTCTCCCCAATAGTCTAAATAGCATCTCCTAGGACTTTGAAGGTTAGTCAACACAGATGAATCTCCCATTTCAGTTTCAGCTTGGATTCTCTTACTATGCAAACAAGGTATGCAGAATCTTCGGCAATAGCATCTTCTTCTTCTTTTTCTCAGTGCATTTATCATTGATTAGTAGAAAGGCTTCTGGTGTTTTGTTCATTAATTTTTTTTTTATCTTGCTACCTTTCTGAAACAGTTTAATAAGGGTTTTAGTGTGGAGTCTTTAGGGTCTCTCATGTAATCACATAATGTGCAAACAGGGATATTTTTACCTTTATTCTTTGTGTATGTTGAACCATTCCCAAATCTCTGGACTTAAACTAATGCAATCATGGTAAATCATGATTTTGATGTTGGCCTGTAGTTTGTTTGCAACACTTTTTATAATTTATTTATATTTTTTTATTAATTTCAATGGATTTACTTTGTATCCCAGCTGTAGACCCTCCATTGGCCCCTCCCAATCACATCTTCCCTCCTTTTCCTAATCCCATTCCTCTTCCCAAGTCCACTGGTATGGGAGATACTCCTCCTCTTCCATCAGACCCTAGCCTATCAGGTTCATCAGGACTGGCTACATTGTCTTCATTTGTGGCTTAGTAAGGCTACTCCCCCTTCAGGGTGATGTGATCAAAGAGCTAGCCACTGAGCTCATGTCAGAGACAGTCCCTCTTACCTTTACTAGAGAACCCACTTGGAGACTGAGCTGCCATGAGCTACATTTATGCAGGCGTTCTAGTTTATCTCCATGCATGGTCCTTGGTTGGAGCATCAGTCTCAGAAAAGACCCCTGTGCCCAGATTTTTTGGTTCTGTTGCTCTCCTTGTGGAGTTCCTGTCCTGTCCAGGTCTTTCTATCTCCCTCTTCTTCCATAAGATTCCCTGTACTCTGCCCAAAGTTTGGCCATCAGTCTCAGCATCAGCTTTGATACCCTGCTGGGTAAAATCAAACACACATACACACACACACACACACACACACACACACACACACACACACACACACTAAATAAATAGATAGATAGATAGATAGATAGCTAAATAAATAAATAAATAAATAAATAAATAAATAAATAAATAAATAAATAAGAACACGGAGATCATGAAATTTTCAGGCAAAAGATAGGAACTAGAAAAGATCATTCTGAGTGAGTTATCCCAGAAGCAGTAAGACACACATGTATATACTCTCTTATAAGTGGATATTAAACATATAATATAGGATAAACATACTAAAATCTGTATACCTAAAGAAGCTAAGCAAAAAGGAAGACCCTGGGTAATATGATCAATCCTCATTCAGAAAGGCAAATGGGATGGACATTAGAAGATGGAGAAAACAGGGAAAAGGACAGGAGCCCACCCCAGAGGGCCATTGAAAGACTCTGCCCAACAGGGTTTGTAACACTTTTATGCCAGTCAAAGATAATGGTCTATTCTTTCCTGTTTCTCATATGTTATTTATCAGATATTTGTTTATTACATTAAAACTGTCTTTGGAAACAGAGTTTGAAAGCATGTCTTCCATTACTTATTTTGGAAGAACTTAAGAAGTATTCAGTGTATTTTGTCTTTAAAGATCCTGTAGAATTCTGCTGTTAGTCCTTGAATTTATATACATTTTTCTCAGTCTTCCTGCTGGTTACAGGACTGTTTACATTATTGATTTCCTAATAGTTTAACTTTGATAGATCAGACGGGTCTAGTCGTTTAAGTTTCCAACATAGTGGAATATAGGTTTTAAAGTAATCTCATGATTTTGGGAATGTCTTTGATACCTGTTGTAATGACTGTTCTATTGTGATGTTTATATATAATTGTATGAGTTTAACCTTTTATTTATTTAATTTTTAATCACCTTATTGTAATTAACTCAGGAGTAAAAACCACATACGTTAAAGTACAACCCAGCACTACACTCTATGCCTCTCAATACATTTCTACAACAACAAAAAAATAATTCTGAAGTGATGCATCATGACTTCATCATCAATTCAATTTTCATGGACTTACCTAACACAGAAAAATAAAAAAAATATGGCAAGTTAAAAATAGGAAAATTAAAAAAAAAAAAACAAAAAATAGGAAAATTATTAGTTTTATGTCCTCTTTCATACCTCATATGTTGTTTTGCTTTAATTTCACTCTTCCTGATCAAGTATTACCCTTAGTTGATGTCATTCCTTAGTTTTCTTTCTAAATGTTATACTAAATCCACAGTTACAGCTCTTTACATATGAACATGTATGCATTGTAGAAAAAGGTCTAGGTTTAAAGGATATCATGCTAGTATTTTTCCCTCAATTTGGACCACATTGGTTAATATTATACATTTTATGTACATCTATTTTTCCTACAAATGCCTTGATTCATTTTTTTTATAGTTGGATAATATTACATTTTATGTCTTTGAGTTAATTCAGCTAAGGATTTGCTAGTCTAACTCTTTTATGGTTTATACTTTTATTGTACTAATAAGTATTATCATGGCATTTCTGTTTAAGTCTAATGTGAAAATTTAAATTAGAAGTATATTATATTTAATATATATTCCTTCTCAGTTAATAAAATTATATGTGGTAATTTGTTTCTATAAAAATTCATGAGTTTCTTTCCCTTATATTTTAAATTGAATAATCTCATTGTGATATTCATAAATAAAATTGATATGAAATATATTTGTGCAGTACTTGAAAGATTTGTACGTGTCTTGGTAGCTTTGAAAAAAAATCACAATTTATTTCTTAAATTATAGTCTACATAATGGATAAGTGATTCATCATCTAGAAGAAACTAAATTGGCTACAGATAATTGGTTGCTATTTTGTAAACTTCCACTAGCATGAGAGGGCATTGCCTAACTTACTCTCCTGAGAGAACTACCTGACTTGTGTTGCAACCAGAAATAATTCCATAAAAATCTATTAGTTTTGTAAAGATTTTCACGTCCATTTGATACTGAACCATAAAGATTTTGTATTTTAAATTTATCACTTTTAATTTTCCACATTTAAATTTTTTTATATATTTGCACCAGTTTCTTTGTTCATAAATAGGTTGTCTCACAATTTGAGACTGATTTTAGGAAAAGAACCTTAAAGTTTTCTAGTATATATTTAGGTTTATATTTTTATGTTTCAACATTAGTAATGACTTCTATGCTTTTGCATTTCTTTGGCTTTCTATGTTGATTTGTTTTCTAACATTAAATAAGGGGCTTTGTTTTTTCACTTTGCATGCAATACATTTTAAAAATTATTGTTTTAGTGGTATTTTATGCTGTTATAAACATTTTCTAGATTTTTCTACATTTTGGTTTAATTTTAAGTTTCATAGACAAATATTTTAAAAGGTTTTTATTAATTTCCCTTTGATAAAATATTGAGAATTCTAATTGAGTATATATTATTTATACCCTTTTTTCCCTTTACTCAGATAACAGTATCTAGACATTTATATTTTTGACATATTATTTTTTCATGAGGATTTTAGTCATGTTTGCTTATGCAAACCAGGGGTAGACCTTCTGCCTTCTCTCTTTTCATGTGTAGTTCAATATACTTCGATGAAAAATCAGTTACATTTCTTATAGTTGTTATATCTTTTCTTTACTTTTGAATATTATTTATATTATTATTACTATTATTATCCACCTTAATGATTGATTGTCAACTTGATTGGGATGTGTGGAGGAACTTTAGTCTAGCAACTTGGATGCACTGATTACATCCAAAGACTTTTTAGGTCTGTATGATCTGACAGGAATACAGACACAACCTTAGTACACACCTTTATTCCCAAGCAATGAGGGTAAAATTAGTATGTAGAAGGAAGAACCCATGTTTGAAAGTGATTTCTAATTGAGAGGCAGAGAAGGGAACTAATCAGAGAAAGATTTGATAGACTATTTTATGCCAAACACTCACGAGAACAGAGAGGAAAAAGAAGTGACTTAAGAGCACCAGAGTAGGGTACAGTACAGAAAGAGTAGAGAAGACAATTCAGTAGACTACAATCGAGAGCCCAGTAGAAAAGACAGTAAAGAAAGGAGTAGAGTTGAGTACAGTAAAAAACTCAGAAGAGAAGTCAGTTGATTTGGCTTGAGTTGAGTTTGGAGAGTTAAGTTGAGGTCAGTCAGTTGGCAGTCAATAGGGAGTCAGTGGAGAGGCAGCTCAGTGGTGGCAGTATGGCAGTTCAGATCAGTTCAGTCAATTGAAGGCAGTGGAAGGCAATTGAGTTTGTGTAGTCAGTGTAGTCAGTTCTCTTCAGTTCATGGAGTTCAGAGGCCATTTTTTCAGGCAAAGAAATTCAGTCAGAAGCTGAGAGAAACCAGATTGAATCAGTAAGCCTGGAGAGGAGATTGAGGCAGAAGAGCTTAGTTGAAGCAGTGAGGCTTAGAGTTCAGAAAGAACTAGAAAAGGTTAGCTTATTCAGCAGTAAGTCTCAGAGGCTGAAAGTATTCTGTGCCTATATTAGATTGTACAGAGGCTGGAAGCTTCCAGGATTAGGCCTAGGTTAGCAGACAGAGGCAGTAAGTCTCTGAGACAACTGTCTCAGAGACAACATCAAGTGAATAAGTTACTTTTACAGAAATAAAAGATTCTGAGGAAAAATTTTAAAGTATTGTTTGGAATATGTCTATGAGGGAATTTCCAAGGAAATTTAGGTCATAAAGGCTTTGTTTCATTCATTAATGTAATAAAATTTGAATAAATGAGAATTAGTGAAATAATAGAAGACAAAGACTAGTAATAGAAAGCACATTTCTGTGGCCATGATTTTAGATAATGTAACTAGCTCCATTCTGTTTGTGCTGATTTATTCTCTCTGGGTATCATGAATTGAGCAGCCTTCTCAACCACAGGGTCATGCCACATAAAACCAAACTCACCTAATTTAAAATCATGTGATTTTTGAAATGTGTCTGAACTCTTGGAAACTCTGAGTTGAAATGAATCCTTTTTCCTCAGTTATTTGTCATGAAAATGAGTATTCTAAGAAATATACTGACACCTCTGCTTTCAAGAAAAAAAATATTTTATTATACCAGGTGATAACTGTATGTATTAATTGGGTTTAATATGATATATCCACAGGTACATACAGCATATAATATAGCAATTTTGATCATAAGCAATTTCTCTTTATCCTCATCCAAAACATTTATCAGTTTCTAGTAAACATTGTTCAATTTTCTTGTTGACCTTTTAAGATTCCATGTATTAAGCAGATATGATATTTGTTTAATTTGCTCAATATTATGTCTTTCATTGTTTGTACTTTGCTTCAAGTGATGAGGGAACATTTTCAAGTGATGAGATAATATTTGTTTCATATGGAGGTCTTTGATCCACTTGGACCTTAGTTTTCTGCAGGGTGATAAGTATGGATTTATTTGCATCTTTCTACATGTAGACATCAGTTAGACCAGCACCATTTGTTGAAGATGCTGTCTTTTTTTTTTCATTGTATGGTTTTGGCATCTTTGTCAAAGATAAGGTGTCCAAAAGTGTGTGGGTTTATTTCTGGATCTTCTATCTGATTTCATTGATCCATCATTCTGTTTCTATGCCAGTACCATGCAGTTTTTATAACTGTTGCTCTATAGTACAGCTTGAGATCAGGGATGGAGATACCTCCAGAAGAACTTTTATTGTAAGGGATTGTTTTAACAATTCTGGGTTTCTTGTTATTCCATATGATGTTGAGAATTTTTCTTTCAAGGTCTGTAAAGAATTGTGTTGGCAATTTGATGGGAATTGCATTGAATCTGTAGATTGCTTTTGGTAAGATGGCCACTTTTACTATGTTAATCCTGCCAAGCCATAAGCATGGGAGAGAAAACCCCACTGTAGGGAAACATCTGCCCCACCTTAAAAATATTTTTAATTTTTTCATCACTCCTGGAGGACAAAATAAATAAAGAATAAAATCCCAAGTCACATAAAGACAATAGTAAATGCAGAAATGGTCTATTGTTTATTTTCTTTATATACAGTCACTCACACACACAAACACACTCACAAAAAAGAGCCAGACAGACAGAAAGGGAGGGAAAGAAAGGGAGAGAGGCAGAGAAAGAAAGACAAACACATACAACACAGACAGATTTAAATGCTGAGGTGCAACTGGCTAAACTGCTGAAGTTGTGTAATTCAAGCCTGACATTTATTTCTAAATAAATGATAATATACATATTCATATGTGTATTGTATATTTGTTTATTTATTTATATATGTGTATGTGTTAGGTATAAATATAAAGCATAATATAAATACATATTTATAATATGAAATAGAATCATTTTGGTAAAAGGAAACTGGTAAACAGTTATGACTTAGGGTAGATCATTTTCTGTTATTTTAAAGAAGTGTTATAAAAGTCTGTGAGGTTGTAATTTATAATATTCTTATGCTCCAAGCCATCAATGGTTGTAATTGTGGTTGGATTGAAACCAGACACACTTAACTGCTTAGAAAAAAAGTGGGGAAGAACCTTGAACTCATTGGCACAGGAGACAGCTTCCTAAACAGAACACCAACAGTACAGGCTCTAAGGGCAAACAATCAATAAATGGAACTTCATGAAACTGAAAAGCTTATGTAAAGCAAAAGACACTGTCATCAAAACAAAGCGACTGCCTACAGATTGGGAAAGAATCTTCACCAACCCGATATGTGAACAGAACGCTAATATCCAAAATATATAAAGAACTCAAGAAGTTAAACAGCAACAAATCAAGTATTAAAATTAAAAAATGGGGCACAGAGCTAAAGAGAGAATTCTCTGTAGAAGAATAGAGAATGGCAGAGAAACACTTAAAGAAATGTTTAGTATCCTAAATCATCAGGGAAATGCAAATCAAAACGACACTGAGATTTCATATTACACCAATGAGGATAGCTAAGATGAATACCTCAAGTGTCAACACATGCTGGAGAGGATGTAGAGAAAGGGGAACCCTCCTCCACTGCTGGTGGGAATGTAAACTTGTACAATCACTTTGAAAATCACTCTGACACTTTCTCAGACAATTAGAAATAGTGCTACCCCAAGATCCAGCTATATCACTCCTAGGCATATATACAAAAGATGTTCAAGTGTGCAATAAGGACATCTGCTCAACCATGTTTGTAGCAGCTTTATTTGTAATAGCCAGAAGCTGGAAACAGCCCAGATGCCCCTCAGTTGAGGAATGGATACAGAAATTGTGGTACATATACACAATGGAATATTACTCAGTGATAAAAATAAGGAAATCATGAAATTTGCAAGGAAATGGTGGGAACTGGACAAGATCATCCTGAGTGAGGTATCCCAGAAGCAGAAAGACACACATGGTATGTACTCACTCATAAGTGGATATTAGACATATAATATAGGATAAACATACTAAAATCTGTACACCTAAGGAAGCTAGTCAGGAAGGAGGACTCTGATAAGATTCTCAATCCCCATTCAGAAAGGCAAAGAGGATGGACTTCGCAGAAAAGAAGTAACAGAGAACAGGATACAAGCCCACCACAGAAGGCCTCTGAAAGACCCTAGACCCTACCCTGCAGGGTATCAAGGCAGATGCTGAGACTCATAGCCAAACTTTGGGCAGAGTGCAGGGAATCTTATGAAAAAAGTGGGAGAAAGTAAGATCTGGAGAGGACAGGAGCTCCACAAAGACAGCAACAGATCCAAAAAATCTGGGCACAGGGTTTTTTCTGAAACTGATAATCCAGCAAAGGATGACGAATGGAGATGGCCTGGAACCCCTGCACGGAGGTAACCTATGGCAGTTCAGTGTCCAAGTGGCCTCCATAGTAATGGGACAGGGATTGTCTCTGACATGAACTGTTTGTCCTGCTCTTTGATCACCTACTCCTGAGGGGGGAGTAGCCTTTCCAGGCCACAGAAGAAGACAATGCAGCCACTCCTGATGAGACCTGATAGACTAGGATCAGAGGGACGGGGAGGAGGACCTCCTTTAACAGTGGACTGGGAGAGGTACAAGATTGGAGAAGAAGAAGGGTGGGATTGGGAGGGGAGGAGAGAGGGAGGTACAGGGGGAAACAAAGTGAATAAACTGTAATTAATAAAAATAATTAAAAATATATTTAAAATTAAAAAAAATTGTTTTTTTAAAATTTTTAGATTAATTACATTTTATTTGCATTGTATTCAATCGATAGCTCCCTCCCTCATTCCCTCCTAATTCCACCCTCCCTCCCTTATCTCCTCCTATGCCCCTCTCCAAGTCCACTCATAGGGGATGTCCTCCTCACCTTCCATCTGACCCTAGCTTATTAGATCTCACCAAGACTGGCTGTAATGTACTCCTCTGTGGCCTGGAAAGGCTGCTCCCCGCCCCCGGCAGGGTGGTGGTCAAAGCGCCAGCCACTGAGTTCATGTCAGAGACAGTCCCTGTTCCAACAATTAAAAACAAGGAAATCATGAAATTTGCAGTCAAATGATGGGATCCAGAAAAGATCATTCTGAGTGAGGTATCCCAGAAGCATAAAGACACACAGTGTATACCCACTTATAAGTGGATACTAGACCTATAAGATAGGATAAACATACTAAAATCTATATACCTAAAGAAGCTAAATAAGAAGGAGGACCCTGGGTAAGATGATCAAACTTCACTCAGAAAAACAAACGGGATAGACATTGGCAGAAGGAGAAAACACGAAACAGAACAGGAGCCTACCACAGAGGACCTCTGAAAGACTCTACCCAGCAGTATATCAAAGCAGATGTTGAGACTCATAACTCTAATTTGGGCAGAGCACAGGGAATCACATGAAAAAAGGGGGAGTTAGTAAGGAGAAGGGAGAGGACAGGAAGGAGCTCTACAAGGAGAGCAACAGAACCAAAATATCTGGGACAGGGGACTTTTCTGAGACTGATACTCTAACCACGGACCATTCATGGATATAACCTAGAACTCCTGCTTAGATGTAGCACATAGCAGCTCAGTATCCAAGTGGGTTCCCTAGTAAGAAGTAACATTGTTTTACAAATGAGTAGTCTTCTATTTTTCGTGTGTCTCACATATTCTTTACACATTTAACTGTTAATTGACATTTAGTCTAATTCTACATCTTAGCGATTTTTATTCATGAAGAAATAAGCATGGTTATGAAGGTGTTGTTTGGATATGTTGATTTCATTTTCTTTAGATTTAGACATAGAAATAAGATAGTGTTATACCTATTTTTGCTTTTATGACATGTCTCAATGTTATTCTGTATAATGTAACATGTTACATTTTTACCAGCAATACACAAATTGTTTCTTCAGATCTTTGCCAGCATTTTTCATAGAACTAATTCTAATATGATAAGAAAGTATTTCTTGGTAGTTTGGATTTGCATTTCTCTAATGGTTGATGATACTAAATACATTTTTATAATTTTGTCATTTATATTTTATCTTTGAAGATATATATTTTTTACAGTTTATTTTTCCTCTTTTTGACTTTTTTATTGACTTGTTATTTATTATGATTTATTTACTTTGCATCCCAGTGTAGCTCCCACCTTCATTTCCTCCCAGTCCCACTCTCCCTCCTTTTTTTCCCCTACACCCTTCCACTAGTCCACTGATAGGGGAGGTTCCTCTTTCCCAAAGAGGGGTAACCCAGAAGCAGAAAGACATACATGGTATATACTTATTTAGAGGTGGATATTAGCTATATAATATAAAACAAACATACTAAAATCTAGCATCCTAAAGAAGGTAAATGACAAGGACGACCCTAGGGAAGATGCTTAATTACCCTTCAAAAGGGCAAACAGTATTTTTCCTATTTTACTTTTTTATTTTTATTTTTGAGTATAATGTATGTATATTCTAAATATTGACTTCACAAGAGTTATAAAATATTTTCTTTTCTCTATGTTGTCCCCCTCCCAAGTTTTTAGCTCTTTCACTAACTGTAAGGTATGTTTTACTTTGATGTAATCAATACCATTAGTAAGATTTGCATTTGTTGCTGGTCCATATGGAATCCTCTCAAAAAACATCCATACCTTTAAGAGGGTTTTACTCTCCTCCATTGCTCATGGGAGTGCAAAATTGTACAACCACTGTGGAAACCAGTCTGGTGCTTTCTCAGAAAACTGGGAATAGCCCTACCTCAAGACCCAGTTATACCACTCCTGGGTATACACCTGAAAGATGCTCCACCATAAAAACAATTACATTTGTTCAACCATGTTCATGGCAGCTTTATTCGTAATAGCCAGAAGCTGGAAACAATCTAGATGTCCCTCGACTGAAGAATGGATAAAGAAACTGTAGTACATTTATATAATGAATATTACTCAGCCATTGAAACCAAGGAAATAATGAAATTTGCAGACAAATGGATTGAACTAGAAAAGATCATCCTGAGTGAGGTGACAAAGATCCAGAAAGACACACATGGTATATACTCACTTATAGGTAGATTTTTGTCATATAGTACAGGTTAGACATACTATGATACACAGACCCCAAGAAGGTAAGCCTGGAGGACAGGTTAGGCTTCATGTGTACCCACTAGTTAGAGGAGTGGGGAATATCTCTGACATCAACTATCTTACCTGCTTTTTGATCACTTCCCCTTGATGGGATGTCCCTGTCAGGCCACAGGGCAGGAAGATGACTTCAGTCCTTGTGTAAATAAATGTTCTGGGGTATCAGGGTAGGGTTGGTCCCCTATTCTGAGAAATTGGGGAGAGAGGATGTGGGAGAATAGGTGGGACTAGGAGGAGAGGAGGGAGGAACCTATGATGGAGATGTAAATTGAATTAATTATTAAAAAGTTTACCTTAGAATTTATTTTAGTGGTTTCATCCTTTTGTCTTACACTGAACTCTGTATTCTATTTTGGATTGGTCGTTAGTCATTTTGAGAGATACCATAGCAAGTGATAATATTTTCATGAGGATATCCACTTCTTTTCTCCATTAATTTACTTACTTTATATCCTGATTACAGACCCTCTCCTCTCCTCCAAGGCCCCCTTACATCCCTTCCTCCCATTCTCTCCTCCCCTCAGAGAAGGGCAGTCTCCCCCATGGGTACCAACCAACATTAAATCACTCATCACCAGGTGGATACTCTCCCTCTGAGGTAAAAAAGGACAGCTCAGTTAGGGGGACAGGATCCAAAGGCAGATACCAGAGTCAGAGTGAACCTCTGCTCCAATTGCTGGGAGACACACATGAAGACCAAGGTACACATATACTACATATGTGCAGGAGGCCTAGGACCAGGCCTAATGTTTGGCTGTGGGTCTCCACATGTTTCTATCAGCTGCTGGTTAAAGCCTCTCAGAAGAGTTATGCTAGGCTCTTATACACAAGCATAGAAAAGCAAGTTTCCTTCATGAGATGAGTCACAAGTAGAGCCAGTCTTTGTTTGGCCATTCTCTCAGTCTTTGTTCCATCTGTGTCCATGAGCATCTTGTAGGTAAGACAAATTTTGGGTCAAAGGTTTTGTGGATGCATTGGTATCCTTTTCCCTCCACTGAAAGACCTGCCTGGCTACATGAGGTGGCCACTTCAGGCACCATAGCCCCGCTGCTAGGAGGCTCAGCTTCGGTGACCCCCATAGACTTCCTGTGTCCTCCCCTATTCCAGGTCTCTGGTACACATCAGAGATGCTCCCATTATGAATTCCATCTCACCAGTCCCTCTCTCCCCTGCTCTTCCTAGACCTAATCTCTAACATAGCTCTCCTCATCATCACCTCTCCTACCCAGTTCCCTACCTCCATCTACCTCTAACACCTATTTTATTTCCCCTTCTGAGTGAGATTCTTCTTTGGATCTGTGGATTGTAACACAGTTATCCTGAACTTTATGGCTAATATTCACTTATAAGTGAGCACATACCAACTAGCTAAGCTTCCATCTTGTGAAAAGAAATTAAAGAAAATTAAGTCCAGGCATAGTGGTACATGCCTTTAATTCCATCACTGAGGAGATAAAGACATGAAGATCTCTGAATTCAAGGCCAGCCTGGTCTACATAGCAAGTTCCAGAACAACCACGCTTAGGCAGGAAGGGACACCTTTGAAAACAAAAAGCTGGTGAAGGTGTAACTCAACAAGAGAGCCATGTTCGAGCCTTATCAAGCAGCAGGACTTGTCAGCTTTGACCACGTGGTTCTGACTTTAGAGACAAGGACAGAATAAAGGGGTTACAGAATATTCTTCTAATATGAAAAAAAAATAAAAATAAAGGTTGCTTAGGTCTGGTGTATGGCAGAGCTGTATCTGCATTGACACTCAGAGAGACCATTTTGTGAAACTGTTAAAGGCCGTTGTACAAAGCTCTGAAGGTGAAGCCTGGATTGTTTGGAAGACCCAAAGAGGTTAGAAATTCCAGAGTTGTGGAGGACCTGCTGAGAAAAGCTGATAACATGGAGTGGAAACCGTCCAAGAGAAAGAAGTGTGTTGCAGTCAACAAAGCTAAAGTGAGTTGGAGATCTGAAAGTCACTTTGATATTGGACATGGAGATACAGAGTTGGAAGTTTGCCCATCTGTTTTTTGGTCTTGTTGGTTACAGGATTTTCTAACTATTCTCCCTTCCATGTGTTTTGGTATACTATGATAAGATCAAAGTATGTGATCTGCTTTTTTGATTTTGATTTTATAGGAGATTACAGTTAAGAGAGTGCATGAATCTCAGAAAAGACTTTAAACCTTGGACTTTTAAACAAGTTTGAGATTGTTATAGCTATGGGGACTTTTGGAGTTGGACTGAATGCAGTTTTGGGAATATGTTATGGCTACAAGACTATGGGACCCAGGGATGTTGAGGTTTGGTGCCCATAGACTCATGTGTTCAAATACTTGACTCATAAAGCCTGGTACTATTAGGAGGTATGGTCTTCTTGGAGTAGGTGGGGACTTGTTGGAAGAAGTGTATCACTGTGGAAGTGGGCTTCAATACTCATATATGCTTAAGCAATGGCAGTAATATCAGACACAGTTCCTTTCTGTAGTTTTGGGATCAAGATGTAGAACTCTCTGCTTCTTCTGCAGCACCATGTCTGCCTTCATGCTGACACGCTTCACACCATGATGATAAATGGGCTAAACTTCTGAAACCATAAGCCAGCCCCAATTAAATGTTTTCCTTTGTAAGCGTTGCCTCGGTCACAGTATCTCCTCACAGGATAAATTCCTAAGACAGGCAATCATCCTACACCTTCTTTCACAATAATTATTGGATCTTGGGGAAGGTATGCAATATAGATGTTCCATTTAGAGTTGAATGTTTTGCCGTCTCTTACTCTCTTCCCCTTGATTAGTTGTGGATTTCTTGGTTAATTCCAATCTATTGCAAATAGAATCTTCTTTGATGAGAGTTGAGAGATCCATTAATCTATGAGTATAAAAATAAGTCATTTGAAGTCAGTTTAATACTATTCCTATTTAGTGTAATAGTAAAATTAGCTTCCCTTCTAGGGCATATAACTTGTCTAAACACAGTTTCTTAGCCCAACAATGGTACCACCTATGGGTATCATCTTGTGGAGTGGGACTTAAATTTAATCAAAGTGGCTTTTACTTCCATGAAGTTCATGCCGTTTTTGCATCGGTGGTAATGTGTTGAGAAGCCAGTTCTTATTGTAGTTCACAGAGTTCGTATCTAGGTAAGATTGATGATTACTTTCTCCTCTAGTAACATGCACAACTTCTTTAAGCATTATGAAAGCTAGCCAACATGGACTAAGCTTCTAGGCCAGTACAAGCTTATTGTGGCCATATTCTGTGGTGTCTTCAGTATTAGGGTCCTATAATCAAGTTATGCAAGTCAACCAAGAGCATTGACAGGAACATGTAATATTTGGGTTCTATGGGAACTCAATGGTCAAGAATTACAAAAGAGAAAGCCCATTCTTTGCACTGAACATTTGATTTGTTACATATTAACTATTTTGTATGTCGGAACCCTGTCTCAATTTAACCCTTCCCATATCATTAACTCTTTGTAAACTTTTATACTTTTCTATCTTCCCTTATATTACAGACACCCTTCTCATACACCATGACACTTTACTAATTTTCTGACCTTAATGAGTATTTCAAATGAAGCATACATATCTGGAAGTTCAAAGGTAACATTCATATATGAGAGAAAACACGTGACCTTTATTTTTCTGGATCTGGGTAACCACGTTCCAATCAATTGTTTCCTGCTCCATCCATTTATGTGCAAATTTCAATATTTTACTTTCCTTAATTGCTGAATAATATTCAGAGAATAAATATGTAACATTTACGTTATCCATCCATCAGTTGATGGCTATCTAGACATACCTTCCCCCCTATATTGTGCATAGAGTAACAATGAATATGAGTTTATAGGAGTCTTCACAGTAGGATATAGAATCTTTAGGGCATAAGAGAGTTATAGATGGATCGTGTGGTAGATATATTTTGTGCGTCTGTGTGTAAAATCTCTACACTCATTCCAATACTGTCTGCACCAATTTACATTTTCATTATTATTTTTCTTTCTTTCTTTTTAAAACGTCTTCTCTCATACAGTACATCCTGACCATAGTTTCTCTCCACTCCTCCCAGTTCCCTCCCACTCCACAGCCTTTCTCCCCAAGATCCATTGCTCCTTCATTTTCCTTCTGAAGAGAGCAGGCCTTTCAGGGATATCAACTAAGCATGGCATAACACAATGCAATAAGACTAGGTGCAGACCACTCATATCAAGTCTGGAGGAAGCATCCCAGTAGAAAGATAGGGGTCCTGAGAGCAGGCAGAAGAATCAGAAATGCCCCCAATGCCACTGTTAAGAGTTCCACAAAAACTACAAACTAAACAACTACAACATATAGGAATAGGACCTGGCACACCATTTGTGAACCTCTATGAGATCTGTCTAGTTGATTCTGTTCTCCTGGTTTCCTTGAACCCTCTGATTCCTACAACCCTTACTACCTTCTTCTATGGGTTTATCCAAGCTCTGCTAATGTTTGGTTGTGGGTCTTTACAGCTGCTGCCATCTGCTCCTGGAGGAAGCCTTTCTAATGACAGTTGTGCTAGTCACTGATATATGAGTATAGCAGACTATCATTTGGAATCATTTCATTGATTTTGGGGGTAGCATATCAAAGCATATCTTCTATGTTTTAAGGTTTTTTTTTTTTTTTCAGAGTCACCTGTGTAGAAGAAATAACTTGTATATTGTATGGATATAGTACCTGTCAATAATAAATCTGATGGCCTATGGCTTAGCCAGAAAATAGGAGGTTGGATATCTGACAGGCAGGAAGGATTCTAGGATAGACCCAGGCTCATGAGATTTAACCAGAAAGATATGAGGAGAATGGACGTATTGTGCCTGAGTACAGATAGGCAACCACATGGCAGAATATAGATTAATATAAATGGATTATTAAGCTACAAGCTAGTCAGTGAACAGCCTAGCTATATGGATTAGGCATTTGTATAATATTCAATGAGTCTCACGTGTCATTATTCTAGGAGATTATGGTAGGGAGGAAAAACACACCAACTTGCAACAGAAGTAAAAACCAGGGCCTAGAGAGATGACTCAGCAGTTAAGAGCCTATGCTGCTCTTTCAGAGGAAAAGGTTTTGAATTGGAGCATTCACATGGTGGTTCACAACTATTTGTGACATTAAGCACAGGGGATCAGATGCCTTCTTCTGCCATTCAAGCACACACATGGGCAACATGCACTCACACATAAAATGAAATGAGTAAATCTTTAAAAATGAAAAGAAACATCAACAAACTGTATAATTTATGGACGGGTTTAAAATAAAAGGATGGTGATAAACCATGGGAACTGCTTTTCGGAAATGAAAGGTGATCCAATTAGTGACATGCTTGGCAGAGTTTGTGCAGAATATGGATATTACACACTTGTAAGAATCATTCTATACAATTAGGAAACTTTCTGGATGCTATTCCTTGACTGAAAATTTCTAACAAAGGGTGTCATTTATTCATGACTTGCTATATGCTGAACTTTTCATAGACTTAATTATAACAATTAAACTTTAAGAGAAAATATTAGTTTTATTAGACATTAACTAATATTGTATGTATACATTTTGATATCATAATATTATTAAATTTCTAAGTCATCAATAAAGCATAGTATTACTCAGGATTAAAAGAAAAAAAAACGTGTCACCTAGGTTGACTTTTGTGTTGATTTTACTTAGTAGGCTAAAACAGCCTATAGGATATACTGATAAAGGAAAGGTTGATAAAATGATAACAAGAACAGTTTAGCCAAAGACACAAGGATGCCAACAGATGCAGGTAATGTAGAAATCATGATAAAAAAAAATCTCAGCCAAGGATTTCAGATATGTATCACATTAGAGTTTCAAATTTTATAACAATGTATCTTTTGTATATGATAAAATGTTTAGAACATTTCAGTCACTTATCTAACTTTGCATTGTGGCATGAAGTAAGTAGTTTTGAACTGTGTCTGTGTAATTCCTCTTCTTGCATGTACAGTAATATATTTTTTCTGTAACATGATGCATTCAAGTGAAAATACAAAATAAATGTCTACTTGTTGATTTTTAAGACTCATTTTACAATTGCACATGGAACTGTTTTCAACATTATTTATATCAAACATTTGTGTGCTGTTTTTTGGTGTGTATATTATGGAAGACATTATGCATTATTGCCATGGCAATAAAGCATTTTGAAAGACATTTAAAAAGCAATGAAAACTATAAGTGATACCATTGATAGATTTACTCTGTGGGAGCTTAGTATTTTCTGGATGTATGACATTATCCTAATCATTCACTCTTTGGTTAAAAGCAATTTAGATTGAGATTACAAATAAGCTTTCATTTGGAATATAGAAGTGAAAACATATCCTTGAATATTTGTATCATTATTAATAACTTTACATGCCATCTGTGTGACACAGTACTGTTTTAGTTTTCACCGCTGCTGTTGAAACTTATTTTTAAGCAGTGCAATATCCTGTAAAGATGTTTTAACAATTGGGACAAAACATAAGAGTGAAAAATATAAATTATATAAGAATATTTTCAAAGAAATTGAAGAGCTGATTCAAGGACTTAAGTTAAGAGAAATAGGTGAATGTATTATATTAAATCAGCTTTATTTTGTGCTTTATTAGTTAACTATAATTTGTAATGAAATAGATTAATGAGTCTGATTTTGTTATTGTTTTAATGGACCTGGCTTGTACCATTAACAGAAAAGTCACAGTACCTGTTAGCTTCAGATCAAAAGCTTTAAAATAAAATAAAAAAGAAAAATTGTTTGGGGAAAAGAAGGTCTACATAGAAATAAGCAGCACGCCTGTTGAAATTCAAATGTTTAAATCCAATTACAAACTGTAGGAGGCTTCTAGATGTTGATAACTTGAAGTGTACAAATTATATCCTCTTAAATTATGGAAAAAACTGTTACATAGACATTTTCATATTATACATATATTATTTTATATCTGTGTTATTAGTATACCAATCCAGAAACAGACCAACATGATAGTGTTGGGGCTTTCCACAACCTCACAATTTATTGGATGAGCATATATTCACAATGTATGCCAATTTCAGACAACAATTGCTAGATATTCCATATGCTTTGATAATCTGTCTCAGAACAAGAACAGTTTTATTCCAATCTTAAGTATTAACATTAACTCTCATATGACACAGCCATATCAGAGAATAAATCTATCTATCTATCTATCTATCTATCTATCTATCTATCTATCTAACATCCATTTATCTATCTACATATATATGCAATTTCTCAAATATATACAAAGGGTTAAACAGACTAGAGCAGAGGTTTTAGAGGTTTCAGAAGTAGATTGATAAGATATGAATGGCATCTGAATTAATAGGATGAGGATCTCAATCCAGCTTCAGAGAAGCTGCTGCTGCTGTCCAGTCAGACTTCTGTGGACTCATGGTTGAGGCAAAATATATAGAGTCTAGCTGTGCAATAAAAGGGCAGAACCAGATCTAGAATTGGAAAGGTCTAATGTTTGGGCAAGTTCCAGATTGGTGAAATGGAGGATGAATAGAAGGCAGCTGAAAACGTCATCAACGGGGGGAGGGGGGTTCAGTCAAGCTTATGTCACTGGGATCTTCAACAGTTCTCTGCCCACGTCTTTGATGTACACAGAAAGTGTGATATGACAAGTCAGTGGAGAGCCATTGCCACCTTACTGGTGGGTGTCTAGCTATTATGGAATCCAAATAAAGGAGCTATATAACTTCCCAGCCCACATTATCCAATAAATTGTGGTGACTGATTTCCTTTTATGATTTTAGTGTACCATGTACCTTTACAATCTCAATTTTTTCCCAATAAGTTTTCATGTTGTCACCCTTTAAGCCACTGTTAATGTCATTCATCAGTCTGTTGCATGGGTGGTGTCAAATAACATTCTTTGCAGGACCATCAGGCATGGGCCATTGCCTAAGCCACAAAATGGAATGAAAAACCTGTTTATAAAGGGGAATATCTCAGGATTGGCCCCTTTTAAAAAGCCACTCTTTTACACAACGTGGAGTTACTTAGAGTAGAGCAGAGCCTAATGTCAACAACCTGCTGGAGATAAGCATCACGAGTTGAAATGGTCACCCCTAACAGTTCGAACCACTAATCTACAGTGTCCATGAGCATGCCTTTATTTGGAAATACTGTCTTCACAGACATGATCAAGTTCAGGTAAGGTAGAATGACAGGTTCTAATACAATATGACATGTCCTTTTTAAAAGACATGGACGCAGGGAAGCACCTGGGGATTGAGCCCCAGGAAACGTCCACAGAGGAGTCCTTGGATGGCCCGAATCTAAATGGACTCAGGTCGTGGTTAGTCCCTTTTCTTCCTGGAAGCCTGATATTGTTGTTCTGGGTTCAGTGGCCCTTTCACTCACCAATTTCAGAGTTTCAGATCTTTGCCCCTCAGATATGGTGCACACTTGTTTTCTGCCATTTTGGATCTCGTGATCTCAATGGCTGCCTCTTTGACCTCTCACAAACCCCTCAGAGGGAGGAGCAGCCTTTCTAGGCTACAGAGAAGAACATTGTAGCTAGTTCTGAAAATACTTGATAAGCTAGTGTCAGATGGAAGGGGAGGCAGACCTTCCTTATCAGTGGACTTAGAGAGGGGCAGGGAGGAGATGAAGGAGGAAGCGTGGGGTTGGGAGGGAATGAGGAAAGGGGTTACAGCTGGGATACAAAGTAAATAAACTGTAACTAATATAAAAAATAAAAATTTAATTAAAAAAAAAGACATGAACATAGACATTCTCCTCAATGGCAGTATCTGTGTTGAATCAGGATCAGACAAAAAAGGTCATATAAAAATATATACAGAGACTGAAGTCAGGCATCCGGAAGTGAAGAGATGTCCAGATTGATAACCAAATTCAAGGAAATAGGGCACTGTTTTCATTTTAGAGTTTTAGCTTCAGGAAATGTTAGTGAACACATTTCTGTTGTGCTTAACCATTCAATTTGTACTAATTTGTCATGGCAGCACTCAGCAATTCATGTAGCTGTTATACATTTGTCCTGGGAAGACTAAATGGTCTGCTGAATCTGACATCAAATTTAATTAAAATTGTTTCTCATTCAGATACGATTATGTACGTTAATTCATATATTTCATCCTTTTCTCAGTAGAAGTGAAGTGGAAGTTTCTGTTTTCCCTGAAGACTCAGTTTTGTCATGTGATGTTTAGCTGCAAGCTGGGCATGTGATGTTTGGCTGTAGGCTGTTTTGTGAAAGGTCACGTGATGTTTTGCACTGAGCTTTCATGCACAAGGTGTGTGGTTTTGGCCAGCTGAGAACATCTGTGGGTGGACTCTGAGGAGAGGAGATATGTAAAGAAATATAAACAGTGAGACATCCTTTTTGGATCAAAATCACTGTGCTGATCTTCATGCACCACCAGTTGACTTCTCAAGTAGAAATGTTATAGAGGACTTCTCAGGGCAATCCAACTGATTCTTTCAGCTTTCTCTGACTTCCTGTTGCTTCATGGTGTTTGCCTTTGGACTGGACTGCTGGTATCCTGACCACTGAGTTTGGTAATCCCCTAAAGACCAATTGACCATATTCAGCAGGAAGTATATAAAAGAAGTCTACAGCCCATTTTCCTACTAATCTTCTCAAGGTCAGGAGTTGGAAAAGAGGGAAAGGTGTTTAAGAACTAAATAAAGTAAATTTGCTGAAAAATCTAAGCCCACAAAGAAGAAACATTGCTCATCAATAATAAATAAATCATTTAGGTGAATTAAATATGCTTAGGTAGGTTAATATATTATAAATGAATGTAAGATATACCTCACCAATCAAGGCATAAATGAGAATTATTTTAGTTCATGATAAGTGGCACAAATATGATGTAATACTAATTCCTGTAGATGAAGAAACCTTCTTTGACTGGAAGTAATTAGTGAAATCAGAGTTGTACTGTATTTAGTATAGCTTCTACTGAAACGCTCAAGTACAGAATTAAGAACTGAGGCAGGAAGCAGTTGTGAAAGAGATGTTAAATGCCTACATTAAGTCTAACATTTAGTTAGTAGTAGCAATGACACCAGTAAGCATTTTGATGTTAAACCACATTTAATTTTTATTACCTAATTAATTTATTTTTATTAATTACAGTTTGTTTACTTTGAATCCCAGCTATAGTCCCCTCCCTCATGCCCTCCAAACTCCACCCTCCCTCCTTCATCTCCCTCCAGACCCCTCTCCAAGTTCACAGATAGAGGAGATTCTCCTCCCCTTCCCTCTAACCCTAGCCTATCAGGTCTCATCAGGACTGGCTGTATTGTCTTCCTCTGTGGCCTGGTAAGGATGTTCCCAACTCAGGGGGAGGTGATAAAGTATCCATGCATGTGTGGTTTATTTCTGGGCCTTCCATTTGATTCCATTGATCCACCATTCTGATTCTATCTCAGTACCATGCAGCTTTAATTACTACAGCTTCAGATCAGGGATGGAGATAGCTCTAGAAGATCTGATGTTTTACGCGATTGCATTAGCAATTCTGGGTTGTTTGTGTTTCCATATGAAATTGAAAATTGTTTTTTCAAGATCTGGAAAGAATTGTGTTGGTATTTTGATGGGAATTACATTAACTCTGCAGTTTGCTTTTGATAGGATGGTCATTTTCACTATGTTAATCCTACAGATCCATGAGAATAGGAAATCTTTCCATCTTCTGAGATCTTCTTCAATTTCTTTCTTCAGAGACTTGAAGTTTTTCTCAAACAGGTCTTTCACTTGCTTGCATAGAGTCACACCAAGGTACTTTATGTTATTAGTGGCTATTGTGAAGGGTGTTGTTTCCCTAATTTCTTTTATAGCCCTTTTGTCTTTCATATAAAGGAGGGCTACTGATTTTTTTTTGAGTTAATTTTTTATCTAGCCACTTTGTTGAAGGTGCTTATCAGCTGAATAGGTTCTCTGGTTGAATTTTTGGTCACTAATGTATACCATCATATCATCTGCAAATAGTGATACTTTGACTTCTTCTTTCCTGATTTGTATCCCCTTGATCTCCTTTAGTTGTCTTATTGCTCTAGCTGGGATTTCAAGTACTATGTTGAAGACATAAGGAGAGAGTAGGCAGCCTTGCCTTGTCCCAGATTTCAGTGGGATTGATTTAAGTTTCTCTCCATTTAGTATGATGTTGGCTATAAGATTGCTGTATATTGACTTTACTATGTTCAGGTATGTGCCTTGTATTCCTGATCTCTCTAAGACTTTAAACATGAATGGTGTTAGATTTTGTCAAATGCTTTTTTGGCATCTAAGGAAATGATCATGTGGTTTTTCTCCTTCAGTTTGTTTATTGATGGATTTCTGTATATTGATCCACCCTTGCATGCCTGGAATGAAGCCTACTTGGTCATGGTAGATGATATCTTTTATGTGTTCTTGGATTTGGTTTGCAGTTATTTTATTGAGTATTTTTGCATCAATGTTCATAAGAGAAATAGGTCTGAAGTTCTCTTTTTGTGTTGGGTCTTTATGTGGTTTAAACATCAAGATGACTGTGGCTTCATAGAATGAGTTTGGTAATATTCCTTCTGTTTCTATTTTGTGGAATAGTTTGAAGAGAATTGGACTTAGCTCTTCTTTGAAGATTTGGTCGAATCAATTCTGCACTGAAACTATCTGGCTCTGGGTGTTTTTTTTTTATGACTGCTTCTATTTTCTTTGGGGGATATAGGACTATTTAATCAATTTACCTGATCTTGATTTAATTTTGGTAAATGAAATCTATCAAGAAAATTGATCATTTCATTTAGATTTTCAAATTTTATGGCATATAGGTTTCTGTAGTAAGACCTAATGGTTGTTGGATTTCCTCATTGTCTGACTTTATGTTCCCCTTTACATTTCTGATTATGCTGATTTGGATAGTTTCTCCCTGCCTTATACTTTCGCTAAAGGTATGCCTATCTTGTTGATTTTCTCAAAGAACCAGCTCTTGGTCTCATTTATTCTTTGAATTATTTTCTTTGTTTCTTACCTTGATTTCAGCTCTGAGTTTGATTATTTCCAATTCTCTACTCCTCTTGGGTGTGTCTGTTTCTTTCTTTCCCCCCCACCCCAGGACTTTTAAATGTGCTATTATGTTGCTTGTATTTGAAGTCTCAAAGTTCTTTCTGAAGGCACTTAGTACTATGAACTTTCCTCTTATCACTGCTTTCTTTTTGTCTGATAAGTTTGGGTAAGTTGTGCCTTTATTTTCATTGAATTTTAGGAAGTCTCTAATTTCTTTTTTCAATTATTCACTGGTCTAGTTGTCACTGAGTAGAAAGTTGTTTAGTTTCCATGTGTATGTAGGCTTTTTGTTATTTCTATTGTTGAGGTCTAGTTTTAGACCATGGAAGTCTGATAGGATACAAGGGATTATTTCAATCTTCTTGTATCTGTTGAGGCTTGCTTTGTGCCCAACTATATGGACAATTTTTGAGAAAGTTCCATGAGGTGCTGAAAAGAAGGCTTACTCTTGAGTTTGGGTGAAAAGTTCTGTAGACATCTATTAGGTCCATTTGATTTAGGACCTCTGTAAGTGTCATTATTTCCCTATTTAGCTTCTGTCTAGATGGTCTGTCCCTTGGAGAGAGTGGAGTGTTGAAGTCTCCTACTATTAAGCTATTGGGATTTATGTGTGATTTCAGCTTTAATAATGTTTCATTTACAAATGTAGGTGCCCTTGTATTTGGGGCATAGATGTTCAGGATTGTGATGTTCTCTTGTATTTTTCCTTTAATGAGAATGAAGTGCCCCTCCTCATCTTTTTTGATTAATTTTGTCTAAAAGTCTATTCTATTAGTTATTAGCATACCTACACCAGCTTGTTTTCTGGGTCTGTTTGCTTGAAAAACATGTTTACTGTCATTTACACTGAGGCAGTGTTTATCTTTGTTGCAAATGTGTGTTCCTTGGATGCAGCAATGTGGGATCCTGTTTCTGCAACCTTTCTGTTAGTCTGAGTCTTTTTATTGGAGAGTTGAGTCCTTTGATGTTGATAGATAATAGTGACCAATGAATGTTAGATCCTTTTATTGTGGTGTTGATGTTAATGTGTTTCAATGCTAATTTTCTTTAATTTTTTTTTATTGTGAAGTTATCTATATTCTGTGTTTTCTTGGGTGTAGTTGATTTCATTAGGTTGCAGTTTTTCGTCTAGTATCTTCTGTAAGGCTGGGTTGCTGTGTAGATATTGTTTAAGTTTAATTTTTCTTGGAATATTTTGTTTTATCCATCTAGGTTGATTGAAAGCTTTTCTGGGTATGGAAGTCTGGGTTGGTGTCTATGGTCTTATAGAGTCTGCATGATATCTGCCCATGCCCTTATGACTTTCATATTTTTGGTTGAGAAGTCTGGTGTGATTCTGATAGTTCTAACTTTGTCTGTTACTTGTCTTCTTTCCCTTGCTGTTTTAATATTTTTTCTTTGTTCTGTAGATTTAGTGTTTTGACTATTATGTGACATGAAGAGTTTCTTTCCTAGTCTACTTGGTGTTCTGTTGGCCTCTTATATGTCTATGGACATTTCTTTCTTTTTTTTATTTTTATTTTTTTCTTATCAGTTACATTTTATTAACTCTGTATCCCAGCCGTGTCCCGATCCCTCATTCCCTCCCAGGCCCTCCCTCCCTCCCTCATCTCCACCGTGCCCCTTGCCAAGTCCACTGATAGGGGGAACCTCCTCCCCATTCATCCGATCCTGTTTTATCAGGTATCTTCAGGACTGGCTGCAAAGCTCTCCTCTGTGGCCTAACAGGACTGCTCCTCCCTTGGGGGGTGGGGAGGCCAAAGAGCCAGTCATTGAGTTCCTGTTAGAAATAGTCCTTGTTCCCCTCACTATGGGAAACCAATTGGTTACTGAGTTACCACAGGCTACATCTGAGCAGAGGTTCTAGGTTACATTCATACATGGTCCTTGGTTGCATGTCAGTCTCAGAAAAGACCTTGTGCCCAGATATGTTTGGTCCTTGTGGAGCTCCTATCTTTTCCTCATCAGACTAACTCCCCTTCTTTCTTATGATTCCCTGTACTCTGCCAAAGGTTTGGTCATGAGTCTTTGCTTTGAAAACACTGCTAGTTAGAGT